>NW_018408761.1:632982-690996 GCF_002113885.1 Mizuhopecten yessoensis | reverse complement strand
GCGGGGCCCCAAAGGGAACATTTACCAATATTTTCAAATTCTTATCCATTGATGACATGACAAGTATTGTATTTCACTTAGTTTACATGCTGATTTCCACATCACATCTAAACAATAAAATAAAGCTACCAGTACCTATGATATAACTCAGGTGACCGCTAAGGCCCTTGGGCCTCTTTTTTAATAGAATGTTCCGATTTTAAACACATTCGTGATAACTACTTCCGAGTCCCGGATATGAAAACACTTTTCAGTTCCGTGGATTCGAAGGCATTATTTACCTATTTGAAAGATATCGGTCTATTTTATAGACTCTGATGTCTTTTAACCAACCTTATCATTTTTGACGTTATATATATACCGCATATGCCATATCATCTATTCGTTATCTCTTTTATCATTTCAACCCCCTTTTATTATTATTTTTATTATCTACACATACAATGCGAATACTTTTAAAAATGAACCATTTTTATCTGATTTTATCTTCGCGATTCACATGTTTGTTAAAATAAGATAAATAAATAAATAAATCACCATGGCCCTAAATGACCACAGCCGTCGATGGGCCGTTAAACATAAACAAACAAACAAACAAACAAAGCAACAATTTTCTTAGATGTTACATAAACGAACAAAGTTCTAAAAAAAAATTACAAAACTTACATTACCTCTAGATTTACCTTATATTAATTAACTTATATTTATACACATGTGGCATTAAACACATGGATGTGAATGTTATCTTACTAAGTATTAATGGATACGGAGACGATACAATAAATAGACAAAGAGTACAATAAAAATAGCATTCACTAATAAATAATTAAAAGTATTAAAATATAGAAACTGTCCCTATTTGTGGAACAGGGCCATTTCGAGTTGTTTGGAATTATCCTGGCGAAATTTCATGTAATCGTATTTTCTGTAAAACAAAGAAATACGAACAAAATGTTGATATGAAAATATAACTGGAAGCAGATAATTCAGAATTAGAACTATTAATTTGTGCAAGTTAGTAAATTTCTTACCTGTTCTTTCTATCTGCTTCGTCAAGACGTAATCCAGCATCTGACAAATGTCGCGCCAAAATAACCGATCACACAAAAAGAACTAACAAAAATGACCATTGGGTAACCCAAGAGGTGACAACTTTAAAAAACTGACAATGATAAAAATACATAAAACCAAACCAATCCAAGAAGCCAATTAAGGAAATAACTATACCACAGAAATAAAGCTCATTAACACTATATCAGGGCATACGTATATACCGTTATATAATACTAAAAATAAGTATATCACAAATATCGTCTCTGCCACACAACAAAGGCCAACAGGTAACACGTGTAGAATTTTAATAATTTATATTGAAAGATATTCTCACTATCATTTTTTTCACGGAAAATCGATACACTGTAGTTAGGTTTCAATACCACAGTAAATTCATGTATGTTTGAAACAATGTCAATTTGAACAGATTCTATTTTGATATGAAATGGCGAAATTTACAGAAACAATTTGGACCGTTTCAGTACAATACAAAATTCGCCCATTCAACATTACATTGTTTCTTAAAAGCTTCCCTGTGTCTATCCAGCAGTATATAATGTATCCGAAATACACGACTTCTGCTGGGAAAGAGTCAAAATGACTGCTTCACGGTACATTGTAAATTAAATTTATTCCAAAACCGACTCATCTCACCAACGTTTGTAATTAACACATATTTATTCTTAATTGAAGAAAGCTTTTTAAGCCTGCGCCATTGGTATTTTTCCAATGTTTTTTTTTTTGCATCTCAAATCGTTTCTATTCTGATATCTCTCTTTATGTTTTCAAACAATTTTGACCAGAATGAAAACAATTGCAATGAAAACAACGAAGGCGCAATTACCTCTGTGTGTGTGTAACATTAATCTTTATAAATCAATGGTTATATTCTCCGATATACTTCAGATATATTTTAAATAAGAAAGATATTTTTTATCGATTTTAAATCAGGTAAAATGGCTTGCTTTATGTTGATTAGATAACGTCAGAAATTTACGATAAGCGAAGAAAAATCCCTCATGATAGTTTACTTTCTGATTTAAAAAGAAAATACTATCCCAACAAATACTATATTATTGCATTGAACAAGAATAAACGCCTCGCAAGCGTTTTTCTCCGCAAATGTATATTTTATTAAATGCAACAGTAAATGGTGATGCATTCGTTCTTGTACAAGATATTGAATAATGTAAACTTTAGTTGTCTCAATACAAATGGTATTGAAAAAAAGATTGCCAACAAACATTCCATCATTAGCTGTAACGAATCTCGAATGTTTGAAAGCCACTTAGTTACATACCATTAAAATGATTATTATATTAATTTTAACCATTAATTTGTTCCTTGAACCAAAAAAATACAAGAAATTGGGAGATTTATTTTGATTCCTTTTGCATTTCGATTATTTTTCTAATAGACCGCATTTTTACCAGCGACAGAATATCAATCAGAATACCAGAAAACATTTCGAATTCTGTATTTTGATTTGATCTGTGCCTTTGGAGAATGGCAGACGGACTCGAACAGCTTCCATTCGGAAACAATGAACGACGGACCCGAACAGCTTCCATTCGGAAACATCCACGTGTCTTAATTCTTCTTGTATGCATTCTTTCTTCAAAATTATAATTTACAAATCTTTATATCAAAAATATATTGAAAGTTTAAATGCTTTTATAATTAGAAACAGGACTACGATGGCTGTAGTCCAAACCAAGTACATCTCTCTTCGAGTTCTCGAAAACCACAAATTATTTTGTTATCGCAAGATTGGATATTACATAAACATTTTATCTTATTATTTTCACGTTTGAAAGTTTTAAAATAAAAAAACAAAATAGCATGATTTCACTCCACAACATGTATGCTTTTTAGGTATCATACCTAAACTGCTAAACATGATATAAGCCATGGATATCTTTATAATTATAAACTATTCAACATGTCAACCATCATGTATATTTCTATAATTATCAAATATCGTAAAAAGACAGTCATCATGAATATTTTGCAAGATATCCACTATGTATATTTCGATTATTATAAACTATTCAACAAGATATCCACTATGTATGTTTCGATTATTATAAACTATTCAACAAGATATAAACCATATCAATATAAGAACAATAATTATACATAAACTGTTCAACATAGCATAACCCATGATACATATCTGTAACTTTTAGAAACACAGTCTTTAAAATGATGATAATAATATATATATATATATCTATAACTGTTCAACTGACATAACTAATGGCTAACTATAAACATAAACCATGCATACATTTGTTAATGCAATTATAATAAATAAACTTTTCAACATGACACACACAACGATTCCCGAGTGCAATTGTTCTGACTTCATGCATGTCATTTTGCTTAATATGCATCGTGCTTAAACTATGTACAATAACGGATTCGACATAGATTTGCATAACAGGTCACTTCGATGAAGCATTGGGAACACCTGATATCATTATCTTATTATCTTTGTACTTTTTCAAGCATCTTCACGTTTTCTGAGATTTTCCTGCTGTGTATTTCTTGAAAATCATTTTCATTCAATACCAAGCTTACTATTTTCAATGTGCCATTCCAATCCCTTCTCGGTTTGGTTTTAAAAAGAAAGGTATAATACAGATGTGGAAAGTATTCATATAAAAATTTGCAGAATCTTAAACAGCCTCAGGTTTCAGAAAGGCTTTTAAATGGGAAATGGAAGGGTTATTTCTAATATGTAATGGAAGAGAATTCCAATTGTTTACAGCAGATGGAAGAAATGCATTTAGATAAATATTTGTTTTACAAAGAATAGGTGTCAGACATGATGGGTCAGAAAGTCTGGTATTATAACTATGAACATCACTAACTGAATTAGGTAAGAGATAATACAATTTATGAATGAGTCTACGGTCTATTAATTTATTCCATCCAACTTCTGTATAAAGTTTGTCTAAGCTTACAAGTTTAATAGCACCTGAAACAATCATAGCAGCTTCCAAACTAACATTATCTAGTTTAGAAATATAATCTTTTGGAATGCTATCCAGACAGTATCAACATATTCTACAAGTGGTCTAATACACGAAAAATTAATATTTTTTAATGTTTGCCTGTCGAGTTTAAATTTTAGGGATCGCGTAATATTTAATCTAGACGTTGCTTCTGAATTATTTGTTTAACATGTTCAACCCAACTGCAATTATTTGAAAAAGGAACTCCTATATGTTTATGCAACAGTACCTCTGATATTTCTTCATTGCACATATATAAGATTGGATGGGGTTGACTGTTTCTTTTTCTACTAAAGGTCATGCTTTCCGTTTGTTTAGGATTTAAATCAATTAACCAAAATTTGGACCATTCAGTAATTTTTAGTAGATCTAACTCCATAATGTTTTTTGTTTCTAAGAGGTTTTCAACTATCATGTACAGAGTAGTATCATCAGCAAATAATTTGATAGAAGATTTGATATCGTTGACTATGTCATTAATATAGATTAAAAACAGCAAAGGTCGAAGAATTGAATCTTGTGGAACTCCAGCCTTAACTCCTGCCAAATCAGAGTGAATATTATTGATAATAAGTCTTTGTTTTCTATTCGTTAAGTAGCTTTCGAACCATTTTAACAGCGATCCAGTTATTCCAATTTTTGATAGTTTATACAATAGCCCTTTGTGCAAAACCTTTTCAAATGCTTTGCTGATGTCGCAAAATACTACTCTTATCGCCTGGTGTAAAACCTGATTGATATTTTGTTATTATTTTCAAATCAAGAAAAAAAATGAACATGTTTATAAACGCACCACCTTAACACTTTACCAATTATACTTAAATGTGAAATTGGTCGATAGTTTTTAACATCATTACGGCTATCTTTTTTATATATAGGTAACACATGATTTATTTATATTACTCAGACAAATACGCTTAGGGGATTCTATTAGTGGAGGAAGCATAACCATTGAATCATCCACAACAGATCGAATTGAAAAATATCAATCAAAGAACATCATCATCATCATCATCATCATCATCAATATTTTACATTCCTTTATTGCTATTAAAGAAAACAACAGAAACTGACATATACAAAATCCACACAGACATAGACAGACAGAGAAATAGATAGACAGACACACAGACAGACAGACAGAAAGATAGAGATGTCAGACTTTCCGAGTAAAGGTTCGATACCTATGATAATCTAAAGATCACTCATAGCAAAATGCAAATGGTTGATGAAAAGGCAATAAACAATTTAAGGACTGTATTTAGTAGTTAAGAGAGAGAGAAACAATAAAAAAAATATTAGCGTTTAGGCAAGTTCAACTATTTTATCTATTTTCGCCATTCAGTAGTAAACTTATTGAGATATTTTTCTCCTTTACCATAAGCAATATATTTCTGAACATTGTAATATTCTTTAATCAAATTTACTAGAGCCATAACATTAAGTGAGCTGTGCAAACATTTGGTTTTGTATATAAAATCCTTAATAAAAAGAATAATTTAATTGTCAATTCTATTATAAATTCTTGCCTGCTCAATATATCAAAAAATGATAGTTTCTTTATTTATTGAAAAGGGAACGGCAAGTGCATTTAAGAGATTTTCAAATTTTGTCAAAATTCTTTGTACTTCAGTGCACTCCCATAGGATATGAATAATTGTCTCCCTTTCCAAAAAACATAAAACACACAGAGGGTTATTTATTAGTCCAATTAATTCTTAATATAACTTCAGGATTTAATGGTATGATTGGGTAACTCAACATCTTGTTGGGTACATTGTGATTCTTAAGGTATTTCTTTATGCTTATTATCACTCCATGATTTAAGTTAAACTAGTTTTTTAACAAAATTAATTTAGGAATTCTGTGTAAATCCACATTAAATTCAATACCAAGAAGTGTCAACTTATCAAACCCCAATTGAAAATTCATATTTGGAAGAAGTACATCACTACTATACTTTTTGCTACCTATCCAAACAATTTGGGTTTTACCTGTATTTACTTTTAGACCAGAATTTTTAACATACAAATTTAGTTACTCGACAGATCCCTTCAAAGATTTTTCTGTTCCATCTAGTATTAAAGAAGTGTCGTCTGCATATTGAGAATTTAGAATCTGACAGTCATCAATATTGATACCAGTAATATTTCTATTATTTCTTATCCGAATTGCAAATATCTGGGCACAAAGTATAAAAATGTAAGGTACGATTGGATCGCCTTGGCGACAGCCCCGTTTTATATTAAAGAACGATGATAAATTACTCCCCTAATTAATTGCAGAACAAGGATTAGAATGTAATATTTTTATCCAATTTTTCAAATCATTCCCTAATTTGAAGTACTTCAGAACTTTATTTAGAAATTTCCAAGAGACCGAATCAAACGCTTTTTTAAAATCAATTAAAAATAGCATTTCAGGGATATTATTTTCTTCGGCATATTGCATGATGTCATAGAAGAGCCTAGTATTTTCCCCTAAATAAAGTCCTGATATGAAACCTATCTAATCATTTTTTCTAAAACTAATTTAAGTCTACTAGCTAAAGATCCAGATGCAACTTTGTACATAATATTTAAAAGAGAGATAGGCCGCCAATTTTTCATAAAACATTTTCATTTATTAGCCTTAGGAGTACAAGTAATGATGCCTTGACGTTGATTAACAGATAACTGACCAATTAAATAACCATGATTTATTGACCTAACCACAAAGTGTCCAAGCTGCTTCCAAAAAATATTAAAACATTCTGAAGTAAATCCGTCTGAACCCGGGCTTTTTTTTATTTTTCATGTTTCTAAGGGGTTTAGATACCTCCTTTAGTGTTATTAATTCTTATAAACTGTCACCTTCTACTTTAATCAATTTTGGCACATCAAAATACAGGAAGTCGTCTAAATCCATTTCTTTAACTTCGTTATCAACAGTGGAGTATAATTTTTCATAAAATGTTTTTACTTCTTTTAAAATATCATCTTGTTTTGTTATTAATTCCCCATTATATTGAAAGTCAGTGATTTTCGGCAATATGCAGTTCATACATGTATGCACTAGGTAAAATACATATACTAGAACATGCTTAAAAACAAGTAAAATATGTACATGTATAGATAGGATTTTTTTTAACACATTAAAACAAAAGGTTGGAGTTTGTATATATACATACTACTATACATTGTACTATGGAATGAGAAAAGAACCGTCGATTCAATGATTACATTTATAATGTTGGCCTTTATTGGTGAGATTTGTATTAAATCAATGTAGAAACATGTGCATACATATTTAGTTGGAAGCAAGTATATGTATTTACGTTGATTGTAAACTGAACTGTTGCTAAGTTTAAACCTACATGTATGTACGTCTGCTGCTAAGTTTAAACCTACATGTATGTAAGTCTGTTGCTAAGTTTAAACCTACATGTATGTAAGTATGTTGCTAAGTTTAAACCTATATGTATGTAAGTCTGTTGCTAAGTTTAAACCTACATGTATGTAAGTATGCTGCTAAGTTTAAACCTTCATGTATATAAGTCTGTTGCTAAGTTTAAACCTACATGTATGTAAGTCTGTTGCTAAGTTTAAACCTTCATGTATGTAAGTTATATGTATGTATGCAGTCCTTTTTCATTATTATTATTGTAACATTTACAAGTGAATTGAAACCAAAAAGATACCACATGTATAAATATACATAGATGTTTCATCTTTTTTAATCAATTAATCATATACACTTCTATAGTTAACAAAAAACAATGCTATTAAATATATATATATATATACATATATATATATATATTGTTTTTTGGAATCGGTTGTAATTTCATCGTTGATGATCGATTACAGTCACTTTGTGACCACGGATTGATTTTGTATTAGTATTGAGTTGGTTTTCTAGTAATTTTTTTCTATTACTAAAAGCTGTGCAAGTCGAAAAATCCTAGCTCTTCTCTATGAGTGATTTCGATATTTTATTTTTTTTATTTTTTTATGTTTTATTAGAACAAAGAAATACTATGTTGCTATTGTTATATGCGGAATTGAAAAAAGAAATCAAAATAAAATGAAATCTACTATAATTCTTCCAGATTGTTTGCCAAGAGGCTGTATATCTCTGGCTTGTCCAATCAATATAAGCACATTCTTTTCCCCTCAGTATTAAAATGAAAAAGATACAACGTATTTTATTTGCGTGTAATCTCTAGTGAATTTGTTTTCATATTTGCTTGTGGTTTGTTGTGTATGAATACATATAGCATGACGGATACTATAATCTGGAGTTGGTTTCATTTTTGTAAAACTATAGTCGTACTCCATCATACATTAAGTGTCATGACCGCATAAAGTCCCTGGACATTTGTCCCCCGGTGATCAATCAACCTTGGTATATCATATATACAGCAAATATATATATAAATTATCCACTATCAAAAGAAATAATAAATTGCATTGTATACAGTGCGGTATGTATCATAGCTTGTTTGTTTAATCAAAAAGGCACTTAGGTTTTGCAAAACGTAAAATCATTACGTAGGTGCATGACAGCATACCAAAATGACAGCATAACAAAATGACAGCATAACAAAATGACAGCATAACAAAATGAAATGCAAATGTTGTCAACTGTTGATTTTAGCGATATTTGAAACTGTTACAATTAGCCTTTTCTGTCCATTAGTCAGGTTCCAATATTTAAATACAATATGACAATATTACGTACATACTAACACTACCTTTTTGGTTATATGCTCCCTTTTTTTAACCCTACACTCAAACTAAAATTTCCTTAATATATGGCTCACACATAATTCAACAACATACTTCAAACAAGCGAACTGCCTTATTGTTGAACCTACAAACTTCCAAGCTGCTAGGTTTGTGGCTTTGCAAAAATCATGGCGATACTTGGGTGGTTATATTCAATACGGAAAAGTTTATTTAAAGTTAAAGATGTCTTAGCTTTTTGACCATGTATACAACTGAAAAAAAAATGCTACCCTCTTCATTTGCAAGAAAATAAATAATCATAATCTTTGTTTTCAATAATAAAACAAATGCTACACACATATGTATAATTTAAATCTTTTAGCATGGCTTGATTTTCATGATATTAAATGACAGGTGTTTTTCATTTTATCTTTCTTGTTTCTTTTTATTCTACTATAAATAACCTGTAATTATTAGGGCGACATAAACCGATACATTTTGTTCAACCTTTCCCATTTTATATATTTCAGTTAAATCATTGATTATTAAAAGGCAGAACATTAGACCATCACCGTTATGGTAATAAAACAGATTTACTCAAAATTTCCATATGTTTCCTACATTTGAAAATAAAACGGGGAAACAAAAGTCAGCTTAGTAGGATTCGTACCTCGATAGAGGCATTGTGATATATCAGAAAATATCGCATGAAGCACTGGGCAAAATAAATTAAGAAAAAGAAATATATTTAACCTTTTAGCCGGGCTTTTAATTATCTCGAAAAATTAGGTGAAAGTGTATATGGGTTTTGGTTAAGGGCAGGAGTAATTGAGAAAAGGTTCATTTTGGTCAGGGACCTAGTCGAAATGCACACTTTTTGGATTCATTTTAATTATGAATTACTATTCATTGAAGGCATTGAAAATAGAACATGTTTTGTTGGAAAAAAATACAGACTAGATTTTATACATAAAGTAAAAGAACTTTTATACTTCATATGATTATTTACATTAAGTTAAAATTGCTATAATTTCCTGAAAATCAACATTCCTATTATTTCAAATACAAATTCACAAAAATGGTATTCACGAAACCAAAAAACATAATCTTTTAAAACAAAAGTTTTTTATTAACAAAAATCTCTACGTTTTTGAGTAGCTGTAAAAATAACCATGGCGACCCATGATTTAGCTCTACTGTTCAAATTTATCGATACATTATTTAGCTAAATTTGCAAACATAGATCCCTGGAGTAACAACACAGATTATGCCAAGGCCTTAAGAAAAAAGTCTTTCTTCTGAAATATTTAAGTCCTTTTGGTAACACATTTTGTATTTTAAAAATGCTGGCAAGTGATGAATATTTGAAACGACTTAGCCCTGAAATTAGGAATTCTCACATTAACCTTTTCTTGATATACATCGCTAAGAAAGAAAGAACAGACTGCCACTGCAATTTTCCTATACAATTTTTAATACCAACATCCCCTGTATCTAGGTATCAAAACACGCTTTATTTAAAAAGTCTTGGTTAGGAAATGTGTTCAGTGAAACATCAGTTTGCTACGATGAATTTTTTATTTAGAAAACAATAATTGTTATGTAGGGAAATGTGAAAAATATCCAAAGCCTTAATATAGCTTTTACGTATGAATTTGAGACATTTTCAAAAGAACATTTTACTGAAAAACATTTGACAGCCATTAGCAAAATGCTGATTATTTGAAGATATTTTACGAAGGTGTATATATTTGTTTAAACTTAATTTGAAAACACGGGCGTTATTTGTTTCTCTTGGTTCTTTTTCTATTTCTTATACTTTTGTTTTATTTTCTTCCAAACCACAGCCAAATAACCTATTTGTAACTTTCTTAGTTCGTCAACCAAATAAGATTTTAAAATGATATTGGGCAAGATAGGCTGTAGTCTGTCGCTATGTGTCTGAAAGTATTCGGTAGGTGAAAACAAAGTTTTTATAATAGCTATTTTTAACCACCCTTGCATAATTTATCTTATGTTTAAAATAGTAAATATTATATCTCAAATATAAATATGCTCACATCTTTCAAATAACTGACAGACAAAACACAAACGTGCGTCACAACCAACCTCAATTATTTCATGTTCTTTCCATCTCATTTTGTTAAAAAATAACTAAAAAAAATGATTTTGATTTGCATTTTGCATTTTAAGACAGGGCTGTGTATGTTAAAGATATTATAAAAAGGTATATGGTTATTGGAAAGCTGTCTATTTTTTTATATTATTTTCTTTGTATAACTTCTTTGTATAGACGTTATTAATTGCTGCTATTGTTTATTGGCGCATTTCTTCTTTCGGTGAATATAGACAAATGTATTTCTTCAAAGCTCTCATCATACGTTTTACTTATTTCTTTTTAAAAATCATTTATTGATTTTTGTTTTGGTTAAAATCAGTTTTAGGAAAATAGATTTTTATCTTTTAAAAGCAGTAACTGAGATCTTACAAATAGGTTAATACCTCTTAGTGTTTAAAAATGTCCACGGCTTTTACAAATATTGACGCAAACAACTAGTAACACTGTTTGTTTCCTCTAAGTGTATGTCATGTTCATTCTAGAAATAAAAATATAAACCATATGGTGCAAAACAAGTAAATACATAAAAATAGCGAATAAAAAAATACACTCTTGGTAATAAATAGATAAATGAAGATAAAATAAAAATAAAAAAACACGGAACAAAGTAAGTAAATATATATACCACTTGATGTATAGTCAATTAAGATATAAAACACAAGGTAGGACGTAAAGGAAGGTAAAAAAACCTTCAATAAATACGAAATATCATTCGTTTTGTTCTTGATTGGTAGCATATGACATATGAATTCTGGTCATTCCATCGTTCTTTTTTATGTCTTACTTGCCTTATCAAAATGTTTTTATGACGCAAAATCAGATAATGAATTTTTTAAATTTAGATAAGAAAATATTTAACTCATTAATGGTTCCTCGTCGAGAATACTATTTTCAAAGATTTAAAGAAGATAGCATCAGGTATAAGTATATATAATGTCTGACACACAACATTATTTGTTTTTTTATGTATATTTATTTAAATATTTAAAACGTAATTCTGATATTCAAGTTCTTGCTTCTATTTCTCAATCATAACAAAATGACATGAAATAATATAGAAAATAATCAAAACCGTACATTACTAACTGTTGATCAAGTCTAAAGAAACCAAAGGAATTTTGTTACTTTTTGCTTTTTTGAAAATATTTATCTTCTAGATAAACATGGCAAAAAAAAGATACAGTAGTTGAATCATCCGAAGAAAACTTGAAAATCTTTTCAAATTGAAACTGTTCATAGAATTCTACACATAACGTAGATAATGTAATGTAGTACTGCTTTGCACTGCAAGAAGAGAGTTGCTTATCCATCTATTCAGAGGTTCCCCACATATACAAAACCGATGGGTCTTTATTCTAGAGAAATTTCAACCCAGATGCGATATGTATATTCCTTGGTCAGTTTATTTTTAGATATGAGGTCTAATCCTCAATAAAGATTTAAATCCATTAATCGTCATAACCATGGAACATATAAAGGAATAAAACTTACCTTGTCAACAGTGTAGGGGATTCGTTTACTATATCATGCTAAAAAGATATACATTTTGTAACAACAAAGGCGACCCGAATAAGAACTAAGAGAATAATAATCACTACTACACTTTATATCAATTAACGTAGTACGTTTTCCTATTTATGATTACTTTGCTAAACATATTTGATATCTGTTATTAACATGGATTTCAGAAATATTATAGTTAATATTTGTTTATGTTCTGCTAATTACTATATACAATGTTGTAACTACTATAATATGAACAAGGAAAAGTAATCCGCAAAAATAAATTAAAAAAGTCGGGGCGATTCCAGTTTAGTGGTCTTTTTCTGTCTATTCAAGCAATGAAAAGAAAAGTTTAAAAATAAGGTATTTATTTAATTTATTTATTTATATATTCTATTTCTTTGTTTTCTTTGTTTATTTATTTATCTTATTTATTTTATTTATTCATTTTTATATTATCTGCATAATGACTTATGTATATCAGGGAATTTTCGCTGTAGTTTATTTTTCGCCTTTTCGCCCTCCGTGATCAGGGCGAGTTTATCATTACAGCGAATATACATTTCAGTAAACAACGTAATAAACATAGTAATGACATGCGAAGGGTGAAGTTAATAATGGGCGAAAATTGATTCCGTGTACGAAGGACAAAAAATTGACTGAGCGATAATTTCCCGTTATACAGACATTGTGGTTGTTCGATATTTGTAAGTACATGTAATTTGAATGAAATTCAAAATCTAACGTTTTTTGCAGCAAAACTATTTAGTACCATGTGGATTTTTTATGGAATTAAATAACAAATCTACTAATAAGATTTTTTATTTTAAATTATGAAAATATCTTTGATTTAAGTCGTTATTAAATTACATTTATACTACAATGAACCAAGTGTTACTCTTCTTTAGCTTGTAAAAAGAAAATATAATATAATTTAATTATGGTCTAAGTAAAGTCATGAAATATTTGCTATTTCCAAAGTTTTATACATTTGCTTGATAAAATAAAATAAGAAAGCTTTAAACACTCTTTCGAATATCTCAGTCGCCTGCATATTTCCTTATCATGGCGTTTTATACTATTTCAAACATTACCAAAATGTCATTAAAATATTATGAAACTAGGAAGTTGTGAACAAGTTAAGTATCCATAATTTGATCTAGTTTCGTTAATCATTAGACAGTGGTATACATACATTTATTTATAAGAAATATCTTCAACTAATATAGAGATCATGAAATGAGAAATTGAATAATACATCTTTCTTAAAATGTCCATTTTGAAAGAAGAAGAATTATGTTTTCTCTACAAAACACTTTCCGGTTAAACCAAACATGATGAAAAGTGCAATAACTAATAACTGTTATCGTCCATCAAAATTAAAAAAGATGAATACCTGTATATTTTAACATTTCCTGACATTATTATTGTAATAACAACTTTGGAAATAATCACTTTACAACACTTTGGCAACATATAATCTTCAGAATTAACATACCATACTTTAAGTCTACAGTGTAATGAAATATTAATATGGAATACTGATAGACGAGAATCGGATGATGTTGTCATATACTTATATTTACATTCTGTATGCTTAGACCCATTGACAAAAATTACATTCATAAATGCATAACACAGGTGTTCATAGAATCTCAGCACGTGGGAACTGATAGTAACCTGATCACACTGCGTAGTAATACACTACAAAAACTACTCACTCGGAACGACCGAACTAGATGCTTAATTCTTACATCTTAAAATATTATTGAACTGTGCTTTGTGAAATATCCACGTATTCACGTGTCCTGTGCTACAAATAAACATTGAATATGGAACTACATTTTGTTGTGTTATTGTTGTTGACGGTTGCTAAGATCTCTCACGATAGTGTCACATTTCCCCGCGAAAAAACACTGTTCTCGCCACTGCGTTGCACCCGTGTATAAGCAGGAACAAACCCTGTTTATTTGTTTTATTCGTTGTTATATCGATCCACTGAAAGGATTCGTCAATGTAAATATAAGGAATGATATTTATTTTTTCAACATTTATGAGGTCATAACAACAATGGGTTTTTGGACATATTTTACATGAATCGCTAACGCGATTCATTCAATATGTCCATAAACCCATTGTTGTTATGACCTCATAAATGTTGAAAAAATAAAAATCATTCCTTAAATAAACTAGAATGGTATACAATAAGAAATGCTAGAATGAGTTGGTGTAGTGAATAATTCATTTTTATAACAGGATAAAAGTGATTTAAAAAGAAAAAAAAAGACATCGTCAATCTTTAAGTGATATAGAAGTTTGTAATATTCCATAGAAGTTATTTTAGAAAATAACATTTTTTTTTAACCGGGCATGACAAAAAATATTAAACTTTGTAAGAATCCGCAAATATGTTTTTTCATGCCCTTGTGAAAATTATAGAAACTGCAATCCGTGCTCATAAGTAATTATACTGTGAAACTAAGACCTGATCGGAGCATTGTTTAATCAGCGTTCAATATCTGCACTTAACATAGTTGTAAGAGGCGGCCATCTCAGCCTGCCAGTCCGATCATGTTGAACGGTTCTGTTGTTGGCTATAACTGGACACTGGGCGTGCAAAAGACGAGCTTGAATTTGAACATGTGTGATTTTGAAGGCGACAGTTTAATTTTTGTGACGGTACGGTTTGCGTGCACAATGCATGACTGAATAATTTCGTATATCTCTGCAACACGATTTATGTCCAATTCTTGTTTTTTTAGAAGAATTAATAAAAAAAAACAAATCCTGATGAAAATGGGCTCTCGATGAGTAGTAAAATGTAAGGAAAGTAATAAATAAAAACTACTAAAATGTGGTTATGTCATAGACACAGCTAAATTGTATTTCGAATATTATACGTGCTATTTTATCTGACATTTATTCTTTGGTTTGTTCTGTGTATAAGCTTTCTATTTTTCTAAATAGTTCGTTTTATAAATTGTTAAAGCAAATCTAAGCAAAATCATGGACGATTCCAACATTAATAAATTATTCATTAATCACTTATCTTTTTAAGTTTGGTTGCATTAGAACTTGGGATACGAAACAGGAAATCGATTAAATTTAAATGGGAAATATAAAAAAACGTTTTGTTAGGTTCAGAGCAAAATGAATATCGATGCCAGAAGTAATTGAAAATCTAAACTTTATGTTAACAAAAATATATAAAGTACTTTATACTCATCATACCCCAGACATTATTTTAAGTATAGACCAAGTTTTATAAAATAAGTTCTCTAAGTGAACAATTGGAAAATATCTAAAGTGTAGATTTAAAAGACGTATTGAATTAAAAGTATGAATCGACGGTAAGATCATTAAATAGCGGCTTAAGTTAAGAACATACATCTATAACACTGACCCCAAAACCGGATTAACCGCACCCATTAAAACATCACTAAAGATATTCCAAAGCCTGATTAACAGCGCCCGTTAAAACACCACTAAAGATATTCCAAAGCCTGATTAACAGCGCCCATTAAGCAGAAATAAGCACACCCCAAAATCGGATTAACTGCACCCATTAAAACACCACTAAAGATATTCCACAATCCATCCTGCTAAACCGCGCCCATGAAACAAACCTGACGACCCAATAAAGGATTTTGTGTTTGATTGCACTGTGATGTAAAATATTGTTTGGAATACTCAATTTTATTGACGTTGATCGAATACCTAATTTTATTGACGATGATGAATGTTCAACCGTGTTTCGTTGAGTCTTCTCAGAAATTGTGTTATTGTGTTTTCTTTTTTTTACTTTGAAATTATAACGTAGACAAAATTGTTGATTAACATCATGATATATCAGTTAAATAATTAAGTTTTATAGATGATTTTGCAACGAACCGTTTGGGCTTTTTTGCCAACTGTTTTAGATGTTATTGTATTGTGACAAGTTAAAATAATGACCTGAATAAAACTGGGTTTTTTTGTACATAATTCTAATCAAAATATTTTTATATATGTTACTGTAAAAGCGTATTGTACTTGATCTATATTTGATAAATTTATGTTATATTAAAGATTTCAACACAGA
Organism: Mizuhopecten yessoensis; assembly: GCF_002113885.1. Taxonomy (NCBI): domain Eukaryota; kingdom Metazoa; phylum Mollusca; class Bivalvia; order Pectinida; family Pectinidae; genus Mizuhopecten; species Mizuhopecten yessoensis. The sequence continues at coordinate 674,511 of NW_018408761.1, read as the reverse complement.
AAGAGACAGCAAATACACTACGAATGTGTAGTGTTAGATTGTCAAGAATACTTCCTTTTCAATAATTGTTTAAAATTAATCAATGTCAGACAAAATAATCTGTGCAGGAATCTTGAAAAAAGACTGCTGTACCCACTGCATACTCGCGTGTTATTTTATGTTTTTTACGTCCTCTGCAACATTAAAGAATCAAAATTGATCATCTGCTCTAATCCACTATTAAATCTTCCATCAGTTATTGTTTTTCCTAACTCATCTTTCTTTTCAGTTGTGTCCCCGTAGGCATCCGGCTTTATCTTACCTCAGCTCCCCTGTCAATAAACGCTATATTTTGTTAATGGATGTTTGATTAAACCCAAAACAGTTGTTATATGTATTCAGTGTTTTATGTTTGTGTGGTATCGCTTAACTTAAAAGGAGGATGCTTGCAAAGGGAGGAGATCAAATGGAAAAACATATTTGCCACTGACTTTATGATATATGATACTGTCTATAATTATTTTAAAACTATTACAAATGTGTGCCTCATCGATAAGAATTACAACTGGTATAGATTTTGTCTGATTGTATAAAAATCATGTCTGCAAACTGTCAGGGCTTGGGGTCAAAGGAAAAAGGACTTGATGTACTGAATTATTTACAAACAAATTTTAGGGATTTTAATATTTTTTGTCTCCAAGACACTCATTTTACACCTCAAATAGAGAATCATATTGAGTCACAGTGGGGTTTTAAGTGTATTTTTAATTCTTATCTGTCAAATTGTAAGAGGCGTGAGTATTTTGTTTAATAATAATTTTGAATTTAATATACACGAAGTGAAAAAAGATAGAGGTGGCAATTTTATAGCTGTTGATATTACAATTGAGAAAAGAAGATTAACGCTTGTAACTTTATACGGCCCTAACACTGATGACCCAATGTTTTATGAATACTTAAAAAGGATGAACTTGAAAATACAGAAATCATTATATGTGGAGATTGCAATATTGTACTTAACCCAGAAAAAGATACCTATAATTATAGAAATGTAAACAGTCCTAAGGCTAGGCAAAACATACTTGATATAGTTGAAGAATATAATCTGTTTGACTTACTTAGGATACTACATCCAGACTTCCGTAGGTACTCATGGAGGAAAAAAAACAATTAAGCAAACTAGGCTAGATTTCTTCCTTACAACTGACAATCTTTTAAATATAGTAGATAAAGCAGATATTAAACCAGGATATAGAACAGACCATTCGATCATTACATTAGAAATAAAGACTAACAATTTTGAACAGGGTAAGGGACTATGGAAATTTAACACTAGTTTACTTTATGATAATGAATATGTGAAGAAGGTAAAAGATACAATTGAACGTATAAAGAAACAATATGCAGATAGTACATATGATGGAAATATGGAAGAAATAGACAATAAAGATATTAGATTTTCAATCAACGACCAACTTGTTTTAGAAACTCTACTGATGGAAATTAGAAGCACAAGTATTTCTCATGCAATACAGAAGGCAAAAAAAGACAAAAAGACAAGAAAAAAAATTAATGGAAAGTATAAATAGGATAGAATCTGAAGACAATTTAGCAAATAAATTTGATATTTTACACCAAAAAAAAGAGAATTAGAAACCATCCGACAAACAAAAATGAAAGGACATCTAATTAGGTCTAAAGTTAACTGGATAGAAGAGGGGGAAAAGGCGACAAAATACTTCTGCAGTCTGGAGTCTAGAAATTTTACTAACAAAAAAATATCTAAACTAGAAAAAGTTAATGGAGAAATAATTACTGAACAAAAGGAAATCCAGAAAGAAATAGAAGCATTTTACACAAAACTTTACAGTGAACAGTCTTAGTGTATAGAAGATGTTGAACTAGACAACTTACTTAAAGAATTTGATTTAAATAAATTAACAGACAATCAAAAAGAAACACTAGAAGGAAATTTAACAGAAGAAGAGCTTGGAAAAGTTTTTAAAAAATATGAAAAACTGTAAATCGCCTGGAACAGATGGCTTTCCTGCAGTTTTTTTTTTTCAAAAATTGGCCAGAACTTAAATATTTTATATTGAGATCACTAAACCAGGGATATAGTAAAGGATCTTTTTCCACAAATCAAAGGCTAGGTATTATTACATGTATTCCAAATGGAGAATAACCAAGACAATTTTTAAAAGCCTGGAGGCCTATTACATCATTAAATACAATTTACAAATTAGCCTCGGCATGCATAGCCAACAGAATGAAAACAATTTTAGATTTTATAATTTCAGATACACAAACAGGTTTTTAAAAGGGTAGGTTTATTGGAGAGAATACTAGATTAATACATAACATAATGAATTATACAGAAAATAACGACGTTCCTAGATTATTGGTTTTAATAGATTTTGAAAAGGCCTTCGAGTCGGTATTATGGAAGTTTCTGGACAAAGTAATCATATTTTTTTAATTTTGGAATGAGTATCAGACATTGGATTAATACACTATATAAAGACACTTCATCAGCTATTATACAAAATGGTAGGTTATCAGAACTGTTCACTATAGAACACGGCTGTCGTCAGGGCGACCCTGTCTCACCATATCTTTTCATACTTGTGGTAGAAATATTGGCAATTATGGTTAAAAACAATGCAAAAAATAAGGGTATCAAAGTAGGGAAAAAGAGCACAAGCTCTCACAGTTTTCAGATGACACATCTCTTATTTTAAATGGTTCTAGGAAATCTTTCAATGAGGCACTCAAAATGTTAGAATTATTTGCTCAAATATCAGGTCTTAAGGTAAATAGTGACAAAACACAATTGATATGGATAGGAAGTAAAAAAAAATCAGTCGAGACGTCTACCACCATAGATGGAAATTAAAATGGGGGATTACAAAATTTAACCTTCTTGGAATAGATTACTCTGTCAACTTAGATGAAATGGTTAACATTAACTATAATAAAGCAATACAAAATTTAGATAATTCATTACTACAATGGTCTAAAAGAATACTTACACCAATAGGTAGAATAACTGTTTTAAAAACATTATTACTTTCAAAAATGATTCATCTCTTTATGACTATACCGAATCCAGACAGAGCTTTTATTAAAACATTAAATTCTACTTTTTTAAATTTTATACGGCAAGGACCTATTGATAAAGTGAAAAGGAACACTCTAATAAAACAATACAACAAAGGAGGTTTAAAAATGATAGATATAGGGAACTCTATTGATAGTTTAAAATCTACATGGGTAAAAAGACTTTTGACATCTAGTGATAGGGAATGGAAAAACATTTTTGAACATGGAATATGTCCCATACAGTGCCTTTCAAAATTTGGTGAAGGTTTCTTTACGATCTTAAATATAACAAATTTATTTTGGAAAGAAGTCCTAAATACATGGATAAAAGTGTCAAAACTAAATAAAATAAGAACCAAAACTGACCTTCTTACCTCCCCTTTATGGTACAATTCTAACTTTAAGATAGGGAATCAGTACATTTATTTTGAAGACTTGCATAAGAAAGGTGTAAATACAGTAGTTGACATAATGAAAGGAGATGGAGCATTTCTAAATTTTGAAGATTTTAAAGACAAGTTTTCTGTAATATCTAATAATTTCTCAGGTTACCAGAGTCTGTGTGCATCCATTAAATCCGTGATTAAAAATGTAAGGTATATCTGAATAACAATACTATTGTAAGCCCTTATTTACCTTTTCACACTCAAATTCTATTTAAAAGTAAAAAAGGCAGTGGAGATTTCTATTATGCACTTACAAAGCAAAACCACAAAAACATAGTCAATACATCTGAAATTAAATGGAAAATAAATTATATTTTCCAATATTTGAACTGGAATACAATTTATTTACTACCCTTTAAGACTACCAAAGATACAAAACTACAATGGTTTCAGTATAAAATTAAAAATCAAATTATACCAGTAAATAAATATTTGAAAAAGATTGGCATAACAAATAATGACAAATGTAACCTATGCAAAAATAATGTAGAAGATTTAGAACATATGTTTTGGGAATGTAATGAAGCTCAGGTCATTTGGACCAAACTAGAAAAATGGATAAAACAAAAAACAAATAAAACAGTAGTTTTTGATTTGAAAATGATATTGTTTGGACATACAGTTAACATGGTCACATCACAACCTCTCAACTTCCTTATATTAATTACAAAATACTTTATATTATTATCAAAAAGACAAGACAGAGTTAACTTCAACTTGTTAAAGGAATGTATTGCACAAAGATATACAATCGAAAAAGTTGTTCACGTAAATACATGTAAACAATTATTTTTTTCTTTCAAATATTGTAAGAGTGGGAAAATGTATTTACATAAAAACAACAACATTAATAAATTACAACCTATCCATATGACATAAATATCAAACTATTTTAAAGTAAGATTTCATAGTTTCTTAGGTAGTAAAGCTTCCCCCTACATTTGTATAGCAGATTGTTTATAGGTTATATGATTCTATATATATCCATATATGTTTATGCATGAAATACAATTGAAAACATATATAAAGATTCAAGGAGTTTTACAATAAAAAAACCTACATATAATACACAATTTTATTTTAAATGGATTAACTTGTATACTATGTATACATGTTTATAAACATTTCATATCCTGATATTAAAATAATAGCTGACTTATATACAATGTATATCTATACAATTTGTATACTTAGTTCAATTGAAGTTCACTTAAATACCAATGTAGATAGAAATTATTATTAAATCAGAATGTATATATGGATATATATATTGCCTTGTAATAGATTATGTCTTTGTGGTGTAATGTAAATGTTTACAGTATGTGACGTTTAGTTATAAGTAATGTTTGGTTAAAAAAAAAAAACTTCTCAGATACTGAACTCCAGAACTCATCCCAAGCAAGGAAAAAAATCAAAGATGTAACTCCTGTTTACATGATATATGTATACTCATATGATATTTTACATGATGTATCTGTGAAGGCAAAAAAAAAAAAAAAAACATCTGCAAAATAAAAATTACTTTAGCATTGATTATTTCTTATCTTGTAAACAATTATTTTGTGCTGAGTAGGCGAATTGGTTTTTCTGCACCCTCCTTTATTTCTCTCTTTAGTGATCCTCTTGGAAATGCGCAGATGACACCCAATAAATAACGGTGGTATTTCTGTCTATAATTTAACGTGTTCTTCTGTTCATTGTTCTATCTTAGTGTGCAATTTATTTCATTCATTTTGTTGTTTGCTTGAATATCCAAACGAAATGGCAAATAATATATCTATAAAAAATATATTTCTACAAGGAGGATTTCAAAACATCTGTACATTTTTCAATTATCATAATATAGCTTTGTAATACATGAAATTTAAAGGACCCTGACATAAGGCCTTTCAGTGATTTATGTGAATTGATATTATTTTAGTAAAACCTGCAGACAATGATCCTCATTCAAGGCCTCAAGAGTCAAATACATTGAATGACTTGTACAAATGTCTCACACTACGAGCCACACAGGGCTATATTTTATGCACTTCACTGTTTAGTTTTCAATATAGAAAAAGGATGAAGCTATTCCATGGTGTTCTTTCAATAACGATGAAAAATTAACCGAAATCTGAAAAAAAAATTGAATGTATCTATATCTGCATCTTTATATATATATGCACAATAACAATATAATTGTTATCCCCATATCCACTTTAAAAGAATGCTTACTATTGTATAGACTACATTGTAGGAGTTTACAACTGTTTCATACATGGAGCATTATAGCATAATAGAAAAATAGCTAATGTATGTTTTTTAACTATGATTGACCATGTTATTCAAATTTTCTGTGTATAGATTTGTACATTTTCTGCATTTGACATGCTCCGAACTAATTTATTGTTTTTTTTTTATTTCAAATAAAAATATTCTATAGAACATGTATATGTAATAAGAATTATAATATATGGACTGCCAATGTAAATCTATAAGGTGAGCTGTTAAAATTTTACTTATTTTTTATAATATTATAAAACAATAACTGTTATTCATATTGATCTATATTTCCGTTGTTGTGACCATGGAACTAAGTCCGGTGTTATGCAAGAAAGTAATTCCGTCTAATGTAACCATAAAATCATGAAGGTGTTTTTCGAATATACAGTTATGTATATATGGTTAACGTTTTTTAATACGTACTTCCTTTCTCCGTATTTAAAGTGATTATATTACGTAACAAGGTTAATTATCTCGCTGGTGGACTATAAGTCCCCAGGTAGGCCTTAGCATACTGTAACTAACACTGGCAGGGTTTACATGAAATATTAATTTTAGTACAAGTTATGTGCTGTAGCCAAACGTTGTATACGTAAATGTATAAAGGGTTCTGCTGTATTCTACATATATCCTAACTATTTTGACCACAAGTATCACTTATGCATCGTTATTTGACGAAATGGCCTTATGATGCTTTCAGGATCTGCTCTTCTGATTTATACCATGTTCGAATCTAGTTTTGATCTAGTAAAACAGGATTTCATTACATATGACAAATTATGATCAATCTTAAAAGCCAAAATGCATCTGGAAAATGTATAATAAAATCACTTAAATTGTCAACGTGTAGCCATTTTAGTTGTAGCAAGTTGCTATTTACAAGTTTATAATGTTCAATATTGTGAATATAAAATGTAACAAAGTAGGATAGATTTACTACATTGGTATTTTATTATTTATTTACATCAGCAATTTTTTTTTATCCTTCAAAAATTAGGAGAAAAACAAACACATAAAAAAGAAGCAAGTGCATCCCATTTTATCAATAACAAGAATCGCATTTCTCCCTGTCTAATACAATGTTAAGATGACCAAAGCTGGTGAAAAGATAAAACAAGTTTTAATAAGGGTTAGGGGTAGCCTAAACTGCCTTTCTAAGATCAAAATATTATTTGGAGACATTTTACTTCCAAAATTTAATAGAAAATACTATTTTCTCAATTAGGCAAAAATTCTTAAATGACACACATACAAGATATTGTATGATTTTTGTCTGCTTACGATCAAAATGATAAATTTCACCGAAAATCAAATATTATGTAAAATTCGTTTGTTTGACTCGCTTTAGCAAAAACAGTAACACGCGGATTTTCTATTATCTTTGTAATTTTTGTTCTCACAGTCTCCTCTTTCATACAAAGTATGACTTGAAAAAAGTTAGGTAGTAGAAAATTTTGATTTTTCGCAAGGGGTGTTGTTTGGCTTTCTGCATCAACAAACAACATGTTTAAACATGTGCTTTATTTCTTCGTATATCTAGTGATTATTGAACAATAGCAGGCATTAAAGCAGGGCAAAATATTGTTATTTCTACATTTTGATTTTATTTTGAATAAAAGTAAAAAGCGAATATTGCATATCAACAAAGTTAGTCAAAAAAGGGACTGAAGGGTTATTTGAGAAAAACAAGGGTGTATTACGTGGTGCGCTAAAAAGAAGTAAGAGCTTATAGGGGAAAACATAAATATTCAACGGATTATAAACAACGAATTTAAGAAGTTGTTCACTTAGTGGCAAAACTGACAGGGAAAATGAATTAACAAAAATATTAACAAACAGGCAAAGGGTTTACAGTTAGAAAGCAACAAACATAATATTGACAAACACAGACTAATTAATTGGATACAGAAACTAAATCACTTATATAGAATCAATAAGAAAAGTCTATAGTATATTGTTTTGGTTTTAAAAGAAATCAAATCTATGCAGGGATTAACATTCGCTCGTAAGGGATTGGGGTTCACTGTTCTCGTCTTACAACAGCAAAAAATATTTTAACAGTAAAATGAGTATGATAAATCATTTCAGAAGAAATGCATTACTATGTTAAAAGAATATTGGAAAATATTTGTGTGATCTATCAACGCAATGAATGGAACAACATGACAATTTGCAACGACAATATTTGTATAGGTTTACCGGGGTTGTTTTAAACTTGAACGAAACAGTTTATTATTTAGCTGATGGAACGAACGAAAATTGAGAAATGCCTGATGCATGACTCATAGATATTTTACTAAGAATGGATTAGATAATTGTATCAACGCATGTAATAAACAACTAATATGCATACATAGCTAACATATGAATCAAAGAATATATGAACGAACTTATGTATCATGAATAAAAGAACTGACTTGTTTTTTCGTTCATTTTTTGTCTTTCATATTAAATGAATGAATGATTATTTGCTATATTCGTATACTAATAAAGGGAACAATCGATGTACTTTTATTTAAAATATATTCAATAAATGCTGGAAATTATTTTTTTGCTAAAAAAGCTATGACAAGAAGGATACAATTTTTATAAATATAAAATCTTATTGAATGCATATGGCATATTATTTGTTCAAACTGTATAAGAATTAACGTTAAAACGGAACCGTGTACAAAAAGGCACCAAATTAAATAAACGTACAACAGCGTTGATAATTAGTTGTTAGTTATTCTTTTTGAATTATTATATTGCAAAATTATAGAATAATCCACGTGCTACAGTCTGTCATAAGGAAAAAACAAAACTTAACTGTGTTACAAAGTTCATAAAACAGTTATAGTGATTTAATGCAAGAACGATCTTGTAAGTAAATTCAGTGTACCGGACATGCATGGTGCGATTACATTGTAAATACCTAAAAAAATGTGATTCAATGCCAAAAACACATAAAAAATGGAAGAAAAATAATATTTTAAATAGTATTAAATACTGTATACCAGGAAACTGTTACCCATTCAAGAAATCAGTTCTTGCTCAGTGTTAATTCCTCCCTTCATATTTAATAATTATGCATATTATGTTGTTTACTTATGTTCGCACCGTAAAAATTGTCCTCATTACGGACGGCGAAAATTACGAAATAGATATGGGCGGCGAAAAGTTCCCGGTATAACGTCATGCTACCACAATTGGTACAACGTTGACAGTTTTTCAGTGATATTTAAAAATTCAGATCTTGTATCTGGAATGTTTCTTGATTCTTGACAGAGACTACCCTTGGTGGTTTATTTTGAGAAAAAGGTTTTATTCTAGGTAATCTGTTTCTGAAAATAGAACGCTAAACTCGCAGTGAGATTTCATCCGTTTTTCGGCCATGAGTAGTACCAAAATTCGTACACCATTTCACAAGCTATGAAACTTGTTTTTAGTTCCTTTAGTTGATGTGCCGATTGAAACAAAATATTTTGCTTTATAAATACCATACTGAACTTTGCATATATATACGTCCATATTATCCGGTCATAAAAAACAGAAATCGACATTTAAACATGCTTATAATTAACCCCTTCAAAATCATCCCAAATTTCATAGACGTACGTCCTGTTTACTGGTTTTCCAATATATCTACTTTGAAGTCATCGTGTACTCTTAAAATGTTCCTGAAAAACAAAACTATTCGGTGGAAATGCTGACAATTATCTCTTTTGTGATACTATCAGAGGAAAATGCTCAAATTTAATTTGAAAGTACTTTTCGAACCATTTTCTGACCTTGTACCAATTTGGGTAGTGTACCAATTGTGGTAGCGTTACGTTAGAGTATATGCATTGGAATGGATACTTCTATTACTTATACATATGTTGTGATATCACACACAGAGTTTATTTTTTGCATTATCAATAGTTTTGAATTTAGATGTATGCAATAACCTTTTTTTTAAAGCACGGTTCCTGTATATCGACATGTATGTTATATGGAGCTTTTAAATGAAAATGTTTACCAGGTATTGTAAGTCTACCTATACTATCTTTAATTCCAATATTGCACTCTACTTTTCACATTTCCATATGTCGGGCGTCTTTTATTCCAGTTTATGGTTTGCAATTTGAAAATTTCATATCGGAGTAATTATTATATAGATCTAAATGCTGTGTTTTAAATTAGAAAAAATAACGATTATATAAATGAACAACAATAAAATTCAAATACAGACAAAGGTCTCACACAATGTCGATCTTCTATATAATATCGTTGTTCATTATAAAATTCAAATAAATAATATCAGTGGTGTACCGTCTCTTGTAAATATGGTAAAACAGACACAAAAAGTGATAACAATAGTGTATTACAAAATCAAAATTTATTAGAAAATAGTGTAACTTGTCGAAAAGTTTCAAATGTTTACAACAGGCTCTATTTTCATAGTAGTTGATTATAATTATAATAATAATAAAATGGCAATAAGAGGGGGAAAATATAGGACTAGGCATTCTGTTTTACTTGAGTAATGATTTTAGTTCAGGTTCAATTTTTCTTTATTTCATTATTATCATTATCTTGTAATCAAACATTAACCACAACACAACCATTTAAATTAATCTTATCTTTAATACTTATGTCTTGGCAAGTTATTGTCGTGGTATATAAATACATATAAGTATAATTTGGAGTGACCAGTGGGAACAAAGAATCACCCAAATTAACTTTCCATCTAACTATAAAATTGATATGCATCAATTTATCATTGAACTGTGCTAAAGAAACAGGTGATCTGAAATTGTATGCCAGACAGTCCTCAACATGAAATACTCTTCATGAAGATCATGCTCATCAGTCCCCTGCTGTCCTGAGCAGCACACAATATACCACGCTATAGAATAAACGAACATCATCTGTAAAAAGAAAAACACTGGCGCCAGAAAATATTCTAATTGGGTGGGTGGGAGGGTAAAATTTGCATTGTCTTCAGAGTCGGAAAGCCGGCCGCATAGATATGTTCTAGAAAAAAAGAAGTTCTGTTACGTCGCCTAATAAATTAAACGAATACTATAACATGACCGTAAACAATATCCGGATCAGCACTTGCATTCCGCACTAAAACATATACTCAAAATTAATTTTTGGCATTGTGATAAATTGTTTGAAAATATAATTTTAAAATGTATTAATATGAAAAAATAATTCTGTGCGGTTATAGCTAAAATCCATTCTTCAAATACAACTAGTTATTTCTTGCGTACAAACAGAGTCGTCTTATGATTCTAGCGTCCCAGTTTAAGCTGTCTTTTTATTCGGATTAAAATGATGCAACCATAATTAACAGACATTTTTGCACTTTTCAAACAAGTCTTATATCAGTATGTTTTTTAATTTTATTTTAAAAATTACTCTTTTCATTAATCAAAGTCCAAATTATGAACACATTAAAGATTGATACATTTTCTAAATACGAATCCTCATCACAATCGATTCAATTTTAATTAAAATGAACGTCCGTTTAATTAGGACTCCTTGGGTAAAAATGTCCATGTCAATGTTTCCGCGAGATTCATTAAACCTAGATAAAGTGTTATGGCATTACAAAGCTAAATTGTGTGGTCAATATCTCATTTGATAATGATTGACAGAAGTTAATCTAAAATTAGATAGTAGAAATACGAAAAATATTTCATAACGATATTCTTCAAAAGACGTTCAAAACAATAGGCTACCGAATGAGGAAAAAGAAACACTTCCAGAATTTGATATTTTTCCAGCAGTAGTTCAAAAGTAGCTTTTACGTTTTTGAAAATAGTTTTTAATTTGTAATAATTATTGAAACATGAGATATAAAGGATAAAGTATTTAATGCTTAATCTAAAGGTTATACTTGTAATACATGTCATAGCACCAGGCACGGGATAACAAAATTCCTTTTTTTTTAGGCTTGGATTTGAACGAAAACTGTACATTAAATAGCAAACCATAATATTCCTGAAAGACAATAAAATTATAAAATGATGTCATCTTAAGAAAGTTAACATGTCGAAGAGAGAGAGAGAGGAAAATCCTAATCTTAACATATTCATCAAGCGGGGTTTACAGATACAACAATAAGTATTCAATGATATTTTATTATTCGCTGATTCCATAATATAAAAATATTTTAAATAACTAAATTAATAAAACGTTGTTATCTACATGTATACCGGGTAACATAATTAAGAAATGTGTAATTTACAATAAGGCCCTGCATCAATTAAAAGTTAAAGTATATTAAGTATACTCTCACAACAGCATATCAAAGACTTTATTCAAACTTTTACATTGCAGACATTTCTTACATTGTTGATTAATCCTGTCCACACCACCAGACAGCGTAATACAGTTTGTTCGGGCTAAAAGTACATACACGTTCTCTAAAGATGGTGATATTGTGAATCTGGCATATTTTCATTTAAGGAAAGAAAATGTGTTATGTAAATCACCTGAAACATCACAATCTATGACCTTGTCAAACCGGTTTTTAATCATAAAATTAAATTAATTTCAGAATTTAGATATAATAGTTGAAAGAAAGAGCTTATTTCTAGCAGCCCTTTTATGAAGCGCTTACGACACTCTGGATAATCAATAATGTTTGATACATATAGTAAAGGTCCCAAACCTGAAACCTCAGGGATAACAATACTCAATGGTTGAAACTCTGACAAACGTTTCCAAATGTACAGACGGTAACCTCTCGGAGAGATAAGGTTGGCGATTGGGACACATCACATGTCTTCGGCTTGTATAAAAGTATCTTTTTACTCACTTTATCAAATGAATAACGAAGGTCAATAAAAATATGTTACATAATTATTTTATTTGGGTGTATATGGGGAGGGGGAGGGGGTGTTGATGGCCTATTAGGTTTTAGATAGGTTTACTGTATGAAGTGCATTCCTACCTACAATTTTACTTAGACCAAATAATACAGATATAGAACAGCAGTTATTGCTCCAAAGAAAAGTGGTAACCAATTTATAGCTGAACATTCTTTGCATATTTAATATGTTTGTCGTATACTCGGGTGTGGATTTCGATATTTCCTGGGTGTTTCCAGCTTCAAAACTTTCATGTTTTTCAAATTCTAATTCCTTGCCAATTACATAACAAATGTTGCAGAATAGGTAAGTCAGTGTGTTTGCAATATCAAGTGGGTTTTTTAAACATTGTAACAATTAGCATAAAGTTTAATTGTACAATTTGCCTTTGTACGAGATAAAAATCATTCCTAGAGATATGAAGGTTTTAGACAAAAGCTGTCTCTCAATAAGAAACTTTATTTTGTCCCATTTTCAACGACACACGGTTTCTATAAGGTATTGTTTCTATCGTTACTGTGTATTTGGTTATAGATGTACAGCTCATTTAAAAAATCATAATTAACACTGTGTTTTGATCTATTTATGACACGCTACTCCATAACAGGTACTTGTTTGTTTGACAGTAACACCAATAAAAATAACTTCCTTAAAATCATAAAATATGTTCTGAAGGCAATAAATTGAATGCACATTTCTAAATGACAAATAGGGGTTCGGTGAAGTTTTGAAAATATGCCGGCAAATAATTTGATTTAATTATCCATAAGTTCTTTTTTATTTCATTCTAAATTTGGCCAAAACAAAAATATGAATGTAAGCAGTCACTGACAATAATTATTTTAAATGATTTGATAACTAATTTGCAATTGAGTTAACCCCCTCCATCCCTTCAACGGATTGTATTGAATGGAATATGAATGGAGTTGATTTCCGGATTGTACCAGATGATATGGTGACTAGTTACCTTCTTTAAATAATGGTTGAATATAAAGCCTGCCATTTGTTTTGAGGTCTTAATAGAGTATCGTTAAAATTTTAAGCAGAATAATAATATTTCCAATCCATTTCAATATAAATTGCTTCTGTACTGTTTAAACTTACGTAAAATAAGTCAATACAATGAACATATTTTCCCATCGTTAACCGCATTTTAAAATAAATATGATTTTAACTTATTTCCTGCCTTCCAATTTGGTGCCCTTAACCCAATTCAAACAAGGGTTTATGTGGGCTTTTTCACGTTTAATACATCAAAACATAACAATATGTGCTTCTCTCACCAGTCAAACTTTAATGCAACCGTTTGGTTAAATATTATATTTGTAATATAAATATTCAAAACTTTATTATTCCCTCTTTGTTTTGGAGGGGGATTTACGTAAGTGTTAGAGTATAACGTTACCTGAGACCAAATGGTACAGAAACAGGTCTACAGTTTGTGGGTCACCAGCTTTAGAAACAACTGGAATGACACGACAAATTCAGTAACTGCCTTTACCAGCAAACAACGCAATCGGTGACCACACAGGATATTTCAAAATTTTGCGTAAACACCTGTGTGTAGCCTAAGTCAAAGCACACATTTGATATTTTGTAAATAAAGTCGGGTGTACTTTGCAATATTTAGTGTGTGTTTACAGTTTCAAAACTTTCAAGTTCTAAGGATGCACTTTAGTCCTTGTATTCCAAAACACATGTAAATGTGTTTTTTACGTAAAAAGGCATTGCGGGATAAGTATGAAACATTCACAAATTAAATATCATCATCTGATTAAATATTTCTGCCAAGTTGCATGCGTATCCCAAAATGCATTTTTTGTACAATCAGCCCTTATTATTGGAATAAGGCAAAACAATTGATGAAATAATGAAATGGGTTAACTTTAACGATTAAAACAGATAATTTTCTTAAAGCTAGGAAACTTACTAGCAAATCAATCTTCATTTATTTAACGAATCATTTTACTGTAGTGGTGGTGGCAAATGCCATTTTGTATTTATAAGTTAACTTTGATAAGTAAGAAAACAAATCAGTATCTGGAACTCACTTCAGCCACATGTGCTGAGAACAAGTTATATGATATATATAATATACAATATTGGCTATTACTATCTTATACTTATAGAATATAAAAGGTGTCCTGCACCTTTTAATTCACTTAAGATAAAAAAGGTATTTGCAATTGCCAAGTTTAAAATGTGTCCAGAAGCCATAACTCAGTAAAAACCAACGGAAAGTGTGTAGTGAACATGAATTTTATATAAGTGTATTCAAATGAAAATAAGTTCAACTTAAAATATAAATTAGAAAGGAAATTATTGAGAAAACAAAACACTTTGAAAATTACCTAAATGCACTCCCTGAATTAATCGTGCTCGTTAAGTGATGATTGAATACTGTCATTTTTCATTCTTTTATATATGCCTGTTTATTTTACACATGTTTCCAAAAACAAAAATGGTATTATAGTGGTTGTTTTAGCTCATTTTGAAAACAGCAAATTTTATTTATGATTTACCCTTCCCCTTTTGGTACCCAAAAAACCCACTTTCGGTAAAAAAAAAAAATGCCTTAGTTTTTACGAGAGTAATAAAATAGGACATCTTTGAACAAACTAAAGAGATGAAAATCCGGATATATAGGGGCCTAAAAAATGGCCTTATAGACACGCATACTTTAAAACTCTAAAGAAACATGCATATACAAATACTTTATTATACTTCAATAATACTGACTTCGACGGGGCAAATGAGTATCTTAGGTCGATTGACTGGAATCTTTTATGACAAGGTGATATTGAAAATATGAACTCTCTTTTAACTGATAACATCCTAACTGCTATCGACCTATTCGTGCCACATAAAACAGTATAAGACCTTGTGATAAAGTTTTGATGACTAATGATATCAGTCTCAAAATTAGACAAAAAAATGGACAGCATTCCAAAGCCAGACTAAATAATACTCCAGCTTCCTGGGCAAAATTTGAACCTATTCGGAATGAAGTTATTTAGTCCGGGAAGCTAAAGATTTTTGTTTATCTAAACTTCAATCTTCTTTAACTGATAAATCCATACCCCCGAAAAATAGTGTTGTATTTATTTTTTATTTTTGCAAAATTGGTTATGAATCTCAAAAACGAAATTGACCCTCCATTGGTTATTAACGGCGAAATGAAAATGCACCCCATAGATAAAGCTGTATCTTTTAACGACTATTTAACTTCGATCGGTAACTAAAAAGAATGCTCACCCCGACATTACTTTTCAACAATAGACATATCCGAACAGGATTTTGCTGATCAGCTCGATCTACTCAATACTAACAAACCTTCAGGCCCCGATACTATCCCTCCCAAGTTCATAAAGGGTGTTTTCCAGTCTCTTGTGAAACCACTCTAATTATTATTTAACAAGTCTTTTTCTACCGAAAAGTTACCAAAAAGATGGGAAAATGGGAAAATTACTCCAATTTATAAGTGCAAGGGAGATAGAAGTAATCCATTCAACTATAGACCAATATCTGTAACCCCTTTATTTAGCATGCTGCTTGAAAAAAATGTTTTTAAGTATATGTTAAATTGCCTCTAAAGATATAACATTATTTCTATGAAACAATCAGGTTTTTTACCTGGGGATTCCACAGTGTATCAACTATTAATTATATATGGTGAAATTGTAAAAACATTTAGACAAAGGCAAAGAGGCAAGAATGATTTTCTATGATATTAGCAAAGCCTTTACTTTGACAGAGTTTGGCATGACGACCTATCTATAATCTAAACAAAATATGGTATATGTAATAATATGTTAGAATGGTTCACATCGTACCTTCAGGATTGGCAACAGAGTGTGGTCATAGATGGGTATAAGTCTAATTGTAAAACATTATAGGTAGGGGTACCCCAAAGTTCATTCCTTGGTCCATTTTTGTTTTTATTGTATATCAATGATGTTGGTGATGAATTGGCCGCAAACGTCAAACTATTTGCTGACGTTATGTGGTCTTATTGGGGGAGACAGGCAAGAATGTGCAAATATATTAAATGATGAGGAAAACATTAAATATAACTAAAAACTAATTAACATTCAACAGAAGAAGACATTTGCATCAAAATAATACTTTTTCATAAAAAATAAGTATTATAAAAAAGCCCCTCCCATATCTATGATATAGTTCAACTCTGCATCAGCAATAATAGTGACAATTATCATCTTCGCATTCGTAACAATAGAATTGTTGATGTTCCAATACCAAGAATTCAGTTATATAATTCCAGTTTTTTCCCGAAACTAATGTCTTAATGGAATAATTCAACTTGCCTGTATCCAACAGTGACAACCATTGTAGCTATAAAAAAAGAGATGTTTTACCATTTGTCAAATTAGAAACTGTATTCGGTAGTTTATAACTGCAGATGCATGCAAGATTTTGGTGCATTCACTTGTTACCTCTTGGTTGGATTATGGTAACGCCCTGCTCTGTGGTATATCTAACAAACTAACTAGTCGTTTTAAGAGGGTCCAGAACACTGCATCACGGCTAGTTACTCGTACTCGAAAGAGAGAGCACATCACACTTGTGCTTTATCCGTTGCACTGGTTACCTGTACGATACAGGTCGCAGTACAAAATTCTGGTGTACACATACAAGGCAATGAATGGAACAGCTCCTCAGTACATACAGGAGCTTGTTACCCTGTATCAGCCGTCACGATCACTGCGGTTGGAGTCAGAATCTTTGTTGTGTGTCCCAATATCTGGTACTGTGACCTACGGAAACAGATGCTTTGGGAGGGCTTCGGCTACGTTGTGGAATACCCTGGCCAAGTTCAAGAGGGATATCAAAACTCACCTCTTCACGTCTGCGTTTTAGAATCCTTGCAAAGACGTCATGTAAATACCACCCTTTTATTTGTTCAATTATGTGCACATTGTATGCTTAAATGTATAAAAGTGATTGTAAGCCTTCGTTTTTTGTTTACACAATTATAACCATTACTATTATCCATATGTTGTAAAGCGCTTTAGAGTAATTTTCCAAATTATATAGGGCGCTATATAAATGTTGTATATTATTAATATTATTATAATGATATCAGCACAGAATTGTACATATGTGCTGTCCACCAGCACCATTTGCCTACTCTTTGTAAAATCTAGTTTCTGTAACAACAATTTTCAAAAAAATGATAATGTCATGCAGTTATCAATATATATGTAAAAATATACATATGTTTAATCATTATTTCAATATGATGTGTATTAACTGTTTATTACTGTAAGGAGGCGGCGTTCATATCCTTTGCCTGTTGCCCAATACCTCTGTATCTAAGATCTGAACAATAACTATTCTGAAATATAATTTAAATCATCTTTATTAACCAAAGTTTCGATTTAGTTTTGACAAGCTTCTCCATAAAAGGTATATAGGTTCGTCTATATCATCGAAAAGCGTATAACTATCTCTTAAACAGTGCAATAAATTGAATACACAAAAGGGGGTCGATAATTATGTAAGATTATTTTAATATATTTCTACATTTAGTTATATAAGAAATTATTTCTTGATATATACCTGCATTCTCAAGTTGGCAAAGAATATATCTGAAAGTAAGCAGCCACTTACGATAATCATTTTAAATGATTCGATAACTTTTTATTGAGTTATGTCCCTTGAATGGACTTGATTGAATGGAATGTGAATCAGATGGGTTTTTTCTTAATTAACTACGTGATTTCCTAATTGTACTCTCTAAATAATATGGTGACTATGTGCCTTCTTTAAATAGTATGTGAACAGCAAACGCAAATATCTTCCAATTATTTGTTTGCGGTCAAAAACGAGTATCGTTAAATTCTAAAATAGAATAATATATTTAAAATACAATTAAACATAGTGTATATTGCATCTGTTTAAATTTAAATTAAGTGAATAAATGCAATATACATGTTGAAAATGAGTTCCTTTTTGAGATAAATCAGTACAAATATTCGATGTTTAAGGGCTATTAATCCATATTCAACAAACGAAAGTTAGGGTTGAATAATATTTTACATGTTCCTCTGTCAAGTTCTTACTGAAAACGACAATTAAAATAAAACAAACGGCAACACTTCTTCTTTTGATCTGTGCAAAATACCGTAATAATTTATACAGTTTTAAATAGTTTACAAAGATTTTATTCCATAACATTTTAACAGAAATTAACATATTTAAGAAATCTAGCAATATTTGATATTGACTTCACACAATTAGTGTAAGACTTTCATTTTCGGAACTGTACATATCTACAAAATATTTTTGAAAAACCTTATATTACTTTGAAATAAAATTGTCATCTTAATTCGCTCCAAAATCGACCCGTCCAATGAACATTACTTGACAAAAGTATACAAGAATCGTAAAATTTCTTATTGTTATGTCTTGTCAATTCCGGTTTTCTGCCATACTTTTGTTCACGTGTTTCCTAACAAAATTGTGAAATATTTTCCCTTTGTTTACCCATAAAGCAAAGGGCGAAACATCGACCTTATACGTTGTAGTCATCCATCCTTTAAAGGGTCTAAACTCAGGTACATGAACTGCAAAGGGCTGAGCAAACATATATGTTGACATCATGGGTGTGTGTGCTCTTCTAACAATTCCTGAGTGTGCTCTTCTAACAATTCCTGAGTGTGCTCTTCATATCGGTGATAAATTTGCTGGAGTTCCAACAGATTAAATTTACCTGTAAATTTTCCTGATGGAACTCACACTCTTTGCAAGAAAATGTCAATAATCCCAATCAAAACAAACTGCCACACAGGGAAATTAAAAATGATGGCACTCAGACAATTAAACATCGAGTTTAAACCTGTTGGAGGTGTCTGGGGTTGGGGCAGAAGGTGGGTAGGCCTACGCAGTGTACTACATAACTTATATAAAATCACCAGTCAAGAAATAAAAACATTCAATTCAGATCAGTTTGTTACGATCGGAATACCCTGAGGCATAAAATATTGATGTGCACATAAAGTTTACATTGCGCACAACAAACGCCATGTGCGCTCGTGAAACTCCCTTGGAAAAAACTCTAAAACCATACATGATTCGAATCTTGGAATCGTCAAATGGAAATCACGGAAAACATTTCTCTGGCGTATCAAGGCATATCTAATGGAAGGCGTGGTCTCAAAATGTTCGGTTTATTCACGACACTCGAACGAAACGTAGAGAATCGCTGCATTAGAAAAATGATTTTGATATTCTAAAAATATTTCCGTCCTTGGATTCAGTAAAAGAAAAATCATAACAAGTGTATCAAAGCTTTACACACTTGCATTCCATACAATTTCTCTGCAGGAAAGCAATAACCAATATACATTGTATATAATTGTAATAAACCAATTGGTGGACAATTGTTGTCACTGCAACATCCCTTATCCGTCTTACCACCGTTTCCTTCACATTCTACCCTGTTTCACTGCAATGAGTATATGTCTAAACCATTTGTCAGCGCGTGGTGATTTTCATTTATTGAATTTTGTATTGTAGGGAGCGTAGAAATTGTCCCTAATCCTTTGCGGTTTTTCACTGAAAGAATTACGACTGAATTGCTAAGTTACATGTAGTTCGCATCATTTACTGGTAATTAATTCTAAATGTATAATAAGTTATTGAAATATCTCACATTTCTCTGTTTACTATAGTTAAGGCTATGTAATGGTAGGTAGGGCATACCAAATCGCCTCTCCCCGGAGCTATTTATATATATGCGTGTCGTGATGTGTTTGTATGTGCTGTGTCTCGATTTGCTGATTTATTACGTTGTAATTGTTTACATTATCTTCACGTTGAGCTTATGTGTACCTGCCCCGAAAGCACTCACACCTTCCTTTTGACCCCTTGATAAAGATTACGCCGATATAGACTTACTATTAAACACACCTCGGAATCCAAGGGATTTGCTCTCGATACTCATGCATTTTATAAAAATCAGTTTCATAGATAAATCAAGGAATACAGCTTTAAAAATGAATAAATATAATATAGTAATTAAATTGGACAAGTGTTGTAATTTTGACGAAGAAACATTCCCCAAAGATTTTCCGGAAATACTCGTATTTAAACAGATTATTTAAAATTTTACAAAGTTATGTTGCCACCATTTTTTGTGTTTAACAAACGTTGGATTGGCGTTTTAAAAGCTCCAGCGGCTATGTGCCTTAATGGTAGAGAAAACACGACGTTAGCCAACTTTGTACTGTACATTTGCTAGATTGACTAAAGGTGTGTTGATGACATCTACTAGATTAAATAAGTAAATAACATTGGAAATAATGCGATTTTGTAGTATTGTCAACAAATCTACATCCCCCATTATCATAACGTTTGATGTCATATCAAAAGCATTGAAGCTTGCAAGTTTTTTCACGAAAGAAAAAGAATTTTCAGGTCCATACACTGTACAAGTAATGAACTTTGATGAAGGAAAAAGTACTTCAATCCATATCACTTCTTCACCAGGATATTGTAACAAAATGGGTAATAAATAATGAAGAAAAGAACCATATTATATCATGTAAAATAGTTGGTAACAATAAAGAGCAGCACAATTGAAGTCAAATCTTATAGTCTGGTAAGCATCGTTCATTGATTGAGACCTTGGCTGATGTTTATAGATTGTGCTAGGAGGCTCCAGCCACTGAAGAAAGACCAGTCAGTTGGGAATGGTGAATTTCCAGAGACAGACAGCATGACTAAAAACCAAACACGTGATACCTTTTGTCGTTACTGGCGCAAGTTTATTATAATTGCTGCACGTGCCTCATTACTTGTATACAAACGATGGTACTATCCCATAAAAAGTAAATCTAAATGGATGTTTTAAAAGGGCATGTACAAGATTGCCGGGAGAGAGATCCTACAGAGAAGATGTAGTCGACGTAAGGGTTAATGTCCGAGTGACTGTCCATTCCTTAAAAATAATGGAGCCGAGGCCCCGAAGGACATTAACCCGCTTAAAATACACCACCCTTCTTGTACCCCGTATCTGTCTTCTTATTTTTTACATGTACATCCACTTATGTGGAACAAGTATTGGAGACTTATTTATTTGCTGCTGGTGGGTAGAGGTATGAAAAGCATGGGTAGGTATGCAAAGCATCGGTAAAATGCTAGTGTATAAGAGTAAAGGCCAGGTTTTGTCCTTTGTACCAGTCAACAAGATGGAATCAAATAATGAGGACATGTTTTTAACTCAGAGCACATTTTCAAGTGCTAGTTTACCAGACTCTGAATATGACACTGAAATGCTATACAAGACATCTTAGGTATGAGAGAGGATAAAAAGAAACCAAACCTAACTATTCACCACATTACTCGGATATCAGCGATGATGACAGATTGATACAAACAGCAGACAAAGCAGAGGAACGTTTTGGAATTGTGGCCGAATCGCTTCAACTTACCCAAGACTGATACAGAAATTTCAGAATTACAGTCAAGAAGGTGAGCAAAGTAGAGTTGGACAGTTATTAGTTATTTCGAATAACGAATAACTGTCCAACTTAACCTTGCCAAGAAGGTGAGATTTACTATATATTAATATAAGACTAATGCATTATCGTCCTTTTTATGACATTATATTTCATTATATTTCCATTTTTTTATGAAAATGAACCAGACAGGTTATACAAGATTTACCTTCCTTTTTTCAGTTGGTAAAATTATCAAATTATGGAAAGTAAACACTAATTGCTCCTGAGGAATAGTTTTATTTTTTAAGGAATGATTTTTATTTTTTCAACATTTATGAGGTCATAACAACAATGGGTTTATGGAACATATTGAATGAATCGCGTTAGCGATTCATGTAAAATATGTCCAAAAACCCATTGTTGTTATGCCCTCATAAATGTTGAAAAAATAAATATCATTCCTTATATTTACATTGGCGAATCCTTTCAGTGGATTGATATAACAACGAATAAAACAAATAAACAGGGTTTGTTCCTGCTTATACACGGGTGCAACGCAGTGGCGAGAACAGTGTTTTTTCGCGGGGAAATGTGACACTAACGTGAGAGATCTTAGCAACCGTCAACAACAATAACACAACAAAATGTAGTTCCATATTCAATGGTTATTTGTAGCTCAGGACACGTGAATACGTGGATATTTCCCAAATCTCAGTACAATAATATTTTAAGATGTAAGAATTAAGCATCTAGTTCGGTCGTTCCGAGTGAGTAGTTTTTGTAGTGTATTACTAAGCAGTGTGATCAGGTTACTATCAGTTCCCACGTGCTGAGATTCTATGAACACCTGTGTTATGCATTTATGAATGTAATTTTTGTCAATGGGTCTAAGCATACAGAATGTAAATATAAATTCATAACTTCTAATGTTCTAAGATTAATAATATATACAGTATACAATGTATATTAGATAAATACTATGCTGCATTGATTTCAATCCAATTGAAGCAATTAAAAGTACAAAAAATACTTTTCTAATATAAAATGTAGTATGAGTATTCATGTAAATAAAGTATTTTACTTTATATGTATTTTCAGACCAGCTGCCTCTACCATGAGCAAAGTAAAATGGGCTGTAAACACGTTTAAGGAATGGCAAGATAACAGGAATAGAATTGCTAAGAGCATGGGTATCAGTCAAATACTGGTCAAACTGGAAGAAATGACAACGGACGAGCTGAACTTTTCCATTTCCAGGTTTATTTGTGAAGTGAAAAAGGTGGATGGATCTGCTTATCCATCAGAAACCATGTACAGTTTCGTCATTTGCATTCAATTATATCTAGATACTCTAGATAAGAGATAAAAAATTCTCACAGATGAAGGATTCCTTCAAATCATAAATACTCTGGATAACATTATGAAAGAAAAATCAAAGAATAATGTTGTCTTTTTTTGGTTTTTTTTATTCAATTTTTTTTTTTGTTGTCACATTCAAAACATACAAAAATATGTAATATCAGTAAGAGTAATGAAAGGTCACTGTACGTATGTTATCTATATCTTTGATCAGAACTTGCATCTATAAAACTTTATTACAACAAATACAAACATAAAAAATTCATACTGCTACATTGCTACATTAATTTTGACATATTTCATGAATGATTTAACTCTGAAGATTGTATAAAAAAAATACAAGATACAATCATGTATCCATATTTAGCATTCTGTCAATGAAAATCCATTTTTGATTTACCATAATCTTTTTTTATTTGAATATGTATCAAGTCCACACTCTTCTACTTTTTTATAAAAAAACATGTAAGTTTTCCATTCAGTAATTGTAGGGGTTTTCCTCCTTAATTTGCACATATATATGTAATATTTTAATATTAAAATCAAGAAATTTATTTCATTTTCATTTTCAGTTTCAAAAATACCAAACAACATGGTTACTGGGTCTCTTGCTAAGTCTATTTCAAATTGTGACCTCAAGAGATACATAAAGGATGACCAAAGAGATTGTACATGACAACATTCCCATAATAAATGTATTAATGTTTCTCTTCCCACACCACAGAATGTGCATCTTTCTGTTTCACTCAATTTACATTGCATTAATTTGGTATTAGTATATAGAATTCTATGAAAGAGTTTGAACTGAAAATTCTGAAGTTTAGTGTCATCTGTAATATATCTCGGAATTGAATAAAACTTACACCAGGATTCTTTGGGAATGTTTACATGTAAAATTTCCTGCCATGCATCTTGACTTTTCTTTGGTATTTCTGTGACTGATTTCAGCATAAATTTATAAAAATAGTTTGTAACCTTTTCATGTTTCTTCAAATACTGAATAAATTTACTTTGTTTTGCCTCAATTGGTTCATTTCTTTGAAATAAAATTAGTTTCCATGACCTTGGTATTGCATTTAAAATTCCCAAAAATTCAATGAAATTAACAGCCAAATTGAATTTCTCACAAAAGTATTCATGTGTTAAAAAACTATTGTTTTCAACAAGATCCCCAATAAAAAAAATGTCCTTTTCACACCAATGTTTATAAATAAAAATCTTATTATCAATTTTAATGAAGTTATTATACCAGATCGGCTCAGAAGCAACAGTGTCTGGGGTTGTGGGGAGTTCATCACCAGTTAACTCTGCCCATATAGTGAATATTTCTCTCCAAAAGATATTTAAGAATTTGGAAATTTTTAAAAGCCCTTCTTTTTTCATTTTAAAAACTTTATCTCCCCCATATGGTTCAATTTTATCTAATATCAGTGTCTTCCAAGGTGAAGTATTTAATGGATCCAATATTTTTTTAATCCAGCACATTTTTAAGGCATGACAAAAAGATATAATGTGTGGTACACGTAAACCTCCCTCATTATAATCCCCATACATAACTGTACGTTTTACTTTGTCTACCTTTTCGTTCCATAAAAATTCAAAGAAATATTTCTGTAGCTCTTTGACCATTTCTAAGGGTGGGTCTGGTAAGACAGTAAATGTTTGAATAAAAATGGGCAGAGCTAAAGTTTTTATAACAGTTACTTTGCCAATATATGTAAGGTTTCTAAATGACCAATCATTTAGTAGCTTTTTGACAGTGACTAACTTTTGTCTGAAATTATCTTCCAAAATATTTTCCAATTGAAAGTTATAAGAGATACCTAATAATTTAAAATTTCCTTGGTGATTCCAATTCAAATTCCTATCTGGAAGTATTTCCTCTCCACAACCCCGTTTTGCCCCAATCCAAATTGCCTGTGTTTTTTCAATATTTATCTTAAGACCAGAAACATTACCAAAATCATCTAAAATTTCAAGAACAGAATTTAAGGAATATGGATCATCAGATAAAGTAAAGGAAGTGTCATCTGCAAATTGATTTATCAGGTATTCTGAATTATTTACTTTAATACCCTTAATATTAGGATTTACTTTTATTGCTGAACTTAACATTTCTACACATAGGATGAAGATATATGGACTAATAGGGTCGCCTTGTCTAACTCCACGGCATACATTAAAAAAATTGGAGCAGTGTCCATTGTTTATTACACAACATGAATTCTCATTATAGAAAGTTTTTATCCATTGTAAAAGAGAAGGACCAAAGCCGTAAAAGGAAAGCGTTTTAAAGATAAAATTAAATTCTAGAGAGTCGAAGGCTTTCTCAAAATCTATAAGTAACAATAATCCAGGGATATTTTCTTTTTCAGTATTTTCTATTAAATCATAAATTAGTCTAGTGCATTCTCCAATATATCTTCCTTTAAGGAAGCCTTTTTGTGTTTCACTTATTATACTGTTTAAAACTGTTTTAATTCTATTTGAAATAACTGAAGAAACAATTTTGTAGTCAACATTAAGTAAGGTAATAGGCCTCCAATTTTTTACATATAATTTAGATTTACCTTCTTTCGGAATACATGCAATCATACCTTGACGTTGTGTTATAGATAGAAGTCCCTCGTCATATGCTTGATTAAGTGAATTAATTAAAAACCTATTGATATCTGTCCAAAAAAACTTGTAAAATTCTACAGTAAATCCATCTATTCCAGGAGATTTATTATTGTTCATATTTTTTAGGGATTTAAGACATTCCTGGTAATGTATTTTTCCTTCTAACTGGTTACTTTGTTCCAGGGACAGTTTATTTATAAAGGGATTGTCATTATCAAAAAAGAAGTCATTTGCTACATTTTCATTTGTGTATGAGCTAGTATAGAGTGTCTGATAGAATTTTTTCTGTTCTCCTAAAATGTCTTGTATATCTGTTATTTCTTCGCCAGTTTCTGTTATAAGCTTTGGAATTAACTTTTCTTGATAATGTCTTTTTTCTAAATTGCAAAAAAACCTGGAACTCCGTTCACCTTCAACTTTCCATCTTGCTTTTGCTCTCAAAATTACTCCTTTAATTTTACTGTCTCTAATCAACTTTAACTCATTTTCTACTTCTTCAATAGCCCCCAACTGCCTATCTTCTTCCTGCTGTAATTTTTCCAGTTTTAATTCTAGATCATTTTCTAATTTATCTCTTTCCCGTTTTTTATATGATGAGTAAGCAATAGTTTTCCCTCTAATCATTAATTTTAAAGTCTCCCATAGCAATTTATCACTTATTGAAAAGGTAAAAAGGTTTGTATCTTCCTCTTCAGGATTAGTAGCATATATATATCTATAAAATCTCCAATACATTTTTTGACAAGACCAACATAATCCAGATCATTTAACAAACTATTATTAATCTTCCATCTTCCCTTTCCCTTTTGCTGGTCAATAAACTTTATAGATAAAAAAAATAGGGAGTGATTCGACCTATAACTTGCACCAATACCGGTTTTACATATAAAAGGATTTAAATCTGAAGATATTAAAAAATAATCAAGTCTAGCTTATTTTCTCTGTGGACCATGCCATGTAAAAATGTTCTTATCCTGATTTTGCTCCCTCCATATATCTACTAAATCAAATTTTTCCATAATTGATATAATTTCCTTTTGATTAGCTTCATTATTCCTGTTAACATAATTTTTTGTGTCTTCTACATATCTCTGTGGTGCATTCCAGTCACCCCCTAAAATTAAAGTTGTATTTTCAAGTAACTGTAATGGATTCGATAAAAAATGATAAAAATTAATATCTGTTTCATTTGGACCATAAACTGCTGCAAGTGTCAAATTTCTATTGCATGAAGTGATATTGATATCTAAGATAATAATATTGCCTGTTTTGTCCCTAAATGATGATAATAATTTATAACTGAAAGTATTATTAAAAAGAATAGCCACCCCCCGACTGTTTGATGTATAAGAATTAAACCAAGCTTCGTATCTCCATTCAAATTTCCAATGGCCTTCTACTTCCTTCTTTGAATGTGTATCAATCAAAAAAATATTATCATATTTACTTTTATATTTTTCAAAAATGTCACTTCTCTTTATAGGATCAGAAGATAAACCCCTACAATTTACACTACATATTTTCAATCCATCACCAGTAACTTATAGACACTAAAGTATATAAAAGTATGTTTTACATAAAATAAATACTGTACCGTGTAAATATTAATTCTTAACCTGGGATGTAGAACATACATACAGTAACCTTTCACTGTCTCATTTGCACTAACCATTTTCCAGTTAAAAATGGCTGCTACCCACCTACTCCGGTGAGAAAATCAATATAAAAAAAAAGAATAATGTTGGTGGGCCGAAAAAACAAGCTCTCCCTATTTCTGATGAGGAGGAGGATGTAATGTGGTCCAAACATGTGCTTGGTGATGATACTCCAGAAAAATTAATCAACACAATGGTCTACCTGATTGGGCTAAATTTTGCTTTACGTGGTGACCAGGAACACCGAAATTTAAGAAGCGGAGATCGTTCCCAGTTTTTGTGTGGGTGAAAATGAGCAAGGCAGATATCTTGCCTATATGGAGGATATTTCTAAAAACAATCAGGGTGGATTAAAACACAGGAAAGTGTCCAATAAGTGCATAACTGCATATGCAAATGAACAAAATCCGGAGAAATGTGTTGTGCGGTTGTATGAAAAATATTGCAAATTATGTCCTTTGACGGGTAGTGATGCATTTTATCTTCGTCCATTACAAAAGCCTGATGGACTTCAATGGTATTGTAACCAACCGCTTGGCCGACACAAGCTTGCATGCGTAGTTTCGTCACTTTGCAAACAAGCAGGTCATACTGGATACAGGACCAATCATTCCTTAAGAACTTCAGCAGCAACCAGACTATATCATGCTGGTGTTAACGAACAACTAATATCGGAGGTTACAGGTCACCGAGCATCTGCCCTTCGTAACTATAAGAGAACCACGTCCGCTCAAAAGCGGTCAGTCAGTGAAGTGATACAGGGACAAAAAAAAGATGAATACAGTGATTGCAGTTCTAGCAAAAGCTTCAAATCGAATGAGGAAAAGAGCATTGAACTTACTATAAATATCAACTTAAAGTGAACTTATTCTCAATTCATATTACTCTTTGTATGTAATATTGTCTTGTTTTGAACAAGTGGAATAAAAACTAATTTGTCTATTATATTTCTGAATAAGTCTTAGTTTTGTAACTAAAAATGTCATTCTTATATCACACATGTGGAAATGACCAAATTCACATGCTTGGAGTACAAATGACATTATAAGTAATGGAGGAGAGTTATTGTTCACATCTCTCCATTCCTGAAAAATAATGTAGAGTTATCACAAAAGATGACATCAAGTCTTTCAGTAAAATTCAAGAACTATATTGTTGCTTCGTTGTTTTTTAAAAAGCTTTTCATAAAGTTAATATATTTCATCTTTGGTACAAAATGTCAAAGCTTGGCATAAGAGGAAAACTCCTCTATGTTATTAAATAAATATCTGTTCATATCAAATAGTGTGTCAAACTAAATGGCAAGTTGTCTGATTTCTTTGATGATGATATCGGCGTCTTACAGGGCGAAGTATTGTCACCTATACTGTTCTCCGTGTACATCAAGGATTTTGAATCATTTTAATTAATTGTTGCAATAGTCATTATAAGTTAAGAACTAATTTAACAATATTGTTTATTTACTGCTGTATGCAGATGATATGGTATTATTTTCTGAGTCAGATGAAGGGCTTCAAGAAATGCTTGTTACATGTAACGTAGTTTAAATATTATTTTATTTTGCCGGTTTTGCACTCTAAATATACTACATAGTATAAAGGGGATTGGAAAACAAGCGAGGAGCTTATACAAATCCGCTCCTCTATTGGACATTTCGGCACAATTTACATGGACAGATGGACAATAAAGGTAGCGAGATATGAAGATGTAATTCTAAATAATGCATACAGCAAATAGGCTGTAAGCTATTTTACTTGTATATTTGAATGGGAGTAAAGAAGAAAAGGAAATAACAAGACAAAACGAAACTAAAAACTGTGTATTCCCTCAGTGGTGTAAAAATGCTAATCATTAGGCAAACCATATTTATTCAAAACATTTACTGTTCATGTATGCGAGAAATATTTCAGAATTTTCCCTATCATTTAATTCATGATCACCCCACAGAAGAATATATCCATTATTTTGTGTGTCATATTTTAAAATGGTATTTGATGAAAAGTGCTGTCTACTTTAAATGTATTTTAGGGACATTGTCGAAAGCTGTGTTGGCGTATTCTACACTAATTGTAGTACAGGTCTTATAAATTGTAAAGAATTCCTATCAACTTTGAATTTGAATTTGAATGTTTTGAAGCTTAATCTAATATATGATGCCATAAAAATTTGAGGAAAACCAAATACCGAGATTTATAACTTTGAATTTCAGTTAAAACACTATTATTCACATATAAATTACCATGATTAGGTTTAAAAGCTTTTCTTCTAACAAGTAAACATTCGGTTTAATTTGAGTTGAATGTTACCTACCATGTATCTGCTAATTTTTGAATAGTATTTAAATCGTTATTTATAATAATTCTAGCTTCATTTGGATCGTCAACTAATACATAAAAAGAGGTGTCGTCAGCAAAAGTTTGACAATACACCTAAGATTAATGACGATATCATCAATATAGATAAGAAATAAAAGAGGCCCAAGTCTTGTTCCTTGTGGAACACCTCCCGTAACATCTTTGAGATTTTAATGTTTACTGCTTAAAACTATCTTTTGTTTCCTATTTTTCAAATAACTTTCGAACCATTTAATAACCTTTCCGGATATACCTAATAATTTCAACTTATATAATAAACCTGTATGCCAAACCCTGTCAAAAGCTTTGCTTATATCACAAAACACTACTCGAATTTCTTTACCATTTTCTTATGCTTTACCAATATAATTTTTTATACAATGCTAGCTTAGAAAATTATTGTAAGCAATGGAATCTAACAATGAACGTTGACAAACCTAAGATAGTAGTTTTTGAAAAGGAGGATTCATAACAATGAAAAATGGCATTATAAAGGTAGCAGAGTAGAAGCTGTTGATAAATTTTCTTATTTGAGTGTAATGTTAAGCTCAAATAAGAAATTTAATAACTTCCAAAAACAATCGCCTGCCCAATGGCGTGAAGCTGTGTTTGTATTTTTTATCGAAATGCTCAAATTTTTGTAATTAAATATTAAAATCATGCTTCATCTTTTGGATACGCAGGTAATTAGTACACTTTTTTATGCAAGTTAAATCTGGGATGCATTTTATATACTGGATAAAGAAAAGGTTCATGTGAACTTTTGCAAGAAGTTATTAAAAGTGAGAAAAAAAACACCAAATAATAAAAGGATATCTTGTGAATTAGGTCGCTTTTCCTTGGAGGTAATCAGAAAAAAAACCTCAAATAGTTTAGGATTTGGAATCTATGGCTAAATCCATACAGTGTAAGAAATTAAAAATTAATTCTGTTAGAGATTTATATAGAAAATATCAGGGTGAACAAAGCTTGTCGAGTTTCAATAGATTGTTCACCAAAATGCTTTTTATATTAACGTATTTTGGTACAAATTTTTCTCTTCAATTTTATCTCACTTAACATATTCCTGTTAAATATAGAATATGTCTCACCAGATAACGTACTTCTACACATTCACTGGCTATTGAGACTATAAGATATAGAAATGTTCTTAGAGAACTAAGGCATTGTAAAGAATGTTACAATTTCACTTTCTATTAATTTGTAGTAAATTTCAAAATCTTAGAGTGTGGTTTATTAAAAGAGCGTTTTTTAAAAACTAATATTAAAATAATCCTTTCGTTTTAGGCAATTCAGTTGTTAAGAGTCAAAAAATAGTAAACAGCTATGTATGCTTGGTAAATTATCTATGAGGCTAACAAACTAAGAATTATCATGTATTTGAATGTACATCTATCTCTAAACATTCTCCATACAATCTGGCTAGTCTACCTAGGCACCCGTCCTCATATGACCCAGGCTGTTGTGTCTCCCTAGGCTCCCGTCCTTATATGACCCAGGCTGTTGTGTCCACCTAAGGCACCCGTCCTCAAATGACCCAGGCTGTTGTTTCTCCCTAGGCACCCGTCCTCATATGACCCAGGCTGTAGTGTCTCCCTAGGCACCCGTCCTTATATGACCCAGGCTGTTGTGTCTACCTAAGGCACCCGTCCTCAAATGACCCAGGCTGTTGTGTCTCCATAGGCACCCGTCCTCAAATGACCCAGGCTGTTGTTTCTCCCTAGGCACCCGTCCTCATATGACCCAGGCTGTAGTGTCTCCCTAGGCACCCGTCCTTATATGACCCAGGCTGTTGTGGCTACCTAAGGCACCCGTCCTCAAATGACCCAGGCTGTTGTTTCTCCCTAGGCACCCGTCCTCATATGACCCAGTCTGGTGTGTCTCCCTAGGCGCCCGTCCTCATATGACCCAGGCTGTTGTGTCTACCTAGGCACCCGTCCTCATATGACCCAGGCTGTAGTGTCTCCCTAGGCACCCGTCCTTATATGACCCAGGCTGTTGTGTCTCCCTAAGCCCCCGTCCTCATATGACCCAGGCTGTTGTGTCTACCTAGGCACCCGTCCTCATATGACCCAGGCTGTAGTGTCTCCCTAGGCACCCGTCCTCATATGACCCAGGCTGTTGTGTCTCCCTTGGCACCCGTCCTCATATGACCCAGGCTGTTGTGTCTACCTAGGCACCCGTCCTCATATGACCCAGGCTGTTGAGTCTCCCTAAGCACCCGTCCTCATATGACCCAGGCTGTTGTGTCTCCTAGGCACCCGAACTCATATGACCCAGGCTGTTGTTTCTCCCTAGTCCCCCGTACTCATATGACCCAAGCTGTTGTGTCTCCCTAGGCACCCGTCCTCAAATGACCCAGGCTGTTGTTTCTCCCTAGGCACCCGTCCTCATATGACCCAGGCTGTAGTGTCTCCCTAGGCACCCGTCCTCATATGACCCAGGCTGTAGTGTCTCCCTAGGCACCCGTCCTCATATGACCCAGGCTGGTGTGTCTCCCTAGGCACCCGTCCACATATGACCCAGGCTGTAGTGTCTCCCTAGGCACCCGTCCTTATATGACCCAGGCTGTTGTGTCTCCCTAAGCACCCGTCATCATATGACCCAGGCTGTTGTGTCTCCCTAGGCTCCCGTCCTTATATGACCCAGGCTGTTGTGTCTACCTAAGGCACCCGTCCTCAAATGACCCACGCTGTTGTGTCTCCCTAGGCACCCGTCCTCATATGACCCAGGCTGTTGTGTCTCCCTAAGCCCCCGTCCTCATATGACCCAGGCTGTTGTGTCTCCTAGGCACCCGAACTCATATGACCCAGGCTGTTGTTTCTCCCTAGTCACCCGTCCTCATATGACCCAAGCTGTGGTGTCTCCCTAGGCACCCGTTCTCATATGACCCAGGCTGTTGTGTCTCCCTATGCACCCGTCCACATATGACCCAGGCTGTTGTGTCTCCCTAGGCACCCGTCCTTATATGACCCAGGCTGTTGTGTCCACCTAAGGCACCCGTCCTCAAATGACCCAGGCTGTTGTTTCTCCCTAGGCACCCGTCCTCATATGACCCAGGCTGGTGTGTCTCCCTAGGCACCCGTCCACATATGACCCAGGCTGTAGTGTCTCCCTAGGCACCCGTCCTCATATGACCCAGTCTGGTGTGTCTCCCTAGGCGCCCGTCCTCATATGACCCAGGCTGTTGTGTCTACCTAGGCACCCGTCCTCATATGACCCAGGCTGTTGTGTCTCCCTAGTCACCCGTCCTCATATGACCCAGGCTGTTGCGAAGACGTTGAACCCCAAACAAACAAAAAAGTTCATTGTATTCTGTATCATGTACTTTCAGATTCAGATTCTTCATTTCCTTATGTTTACAACACATCGGAGAGTAGACATACATATGTACAAAATATCACAATGTATAACACAAATTACAGTGGATGCAATAGGGTACAATACATAATATATATATACATAACATACAGAACATGCAGTATTATACTTAGTTAAACAATAGTATTTCGTCGTTTTGTACTTAAATGCAAAAATTTGCCTAGTTTATTTAGATCTTTAACGTTTTTTGGTATTGAACAGTTCTATTAACTTGAAAACACTTGGTCGTTTGTAAAATTAAGGTTTAATATATTCATGCCTAAAATCATCATAAAATTTGCATTTAAGTATAAAATGGAATTCATCTTTAACATCATTAACGTTACAGAATGTACAAAGTCTTTGTTCTCTTGGTTGATCTCTGTACCTGCCTTGCTCAATATTTTAACTATGTGAGCTTAGTCTAAAACATGTTAAGTACTTTTGTATAAGTTATTGAAATGTTTTCTCAAATAGTATTGCAGGGTAAATTTGTCAATAAGATGCTGATAAATAAAACCTCTAGAAATAGTTTGAATGTTAGATAATAAGTTTTGCTGATATATATCGTAAAACCGTTGTTCAATTATTTTATAAATATGTCTATCAGTAGTGTTACCATTGATGTCCCATAGATAACCTAAACCTAATTTGGGAAGTTCCCCCTGGATATTTATAATCCAACTATCATTCGACAAAATCCTTTCTTCATAACAAGCTTTTAAAATACAATTATCTGTAGCTCTTAATTTTAACCAATATTTAATGATTCGAAGCTTTCTACTTTCCGTCAGTGGCATTCTTCCTAACTCATAATAAACTAAACTAGTACAGGTACTCTTTTTAACTCCGAGTAGCCGTTTACAAACATTCATATGTATTTTCTCGACATCTAAAGCATTATGAATGCACTGTAGCTCAAAATGCTATTTACATATGTATCAAAAACTGCACATTGTGTTTCAATATTAAAATCATGATTTTAATTTGCTACAAATTGCATAATACGCCTTATTTGCTTGTTCTGCAACGTGTTTTTGTGTAACATTAAATTTACCATTATAATTAAAAAGCATTCCTAAGTAATTGAACTGATTAACAACTTGCAGCTCTATATTATATAACCACTTTTCGTTATTCCGTATTATGCCACCATTCCTGAAAACTACTATTTTCGTCTTTTCTGTATTTAATGTAAGTTAGAGCATCCATAACTTCCTGTAGTTTTTCTGGTGTTTCTGCAAATAAAACCATATCGTCAGCGTACATCAACAGAAAAATATTAATTAAATTAAGTTCAATTGAAGGACATCCTTCCTTGATCAAATGTATTTCACAATCATTAACGTACATGGAGTACAAAATCGGCGACAATACTTCACCCTGAAAAAGACCAATCGTATTTGTGAAATAGTCAAAATAAACCCCATTATGCTTTATACATGATTTCACTGAGTTATGTAAAGATTGTATGATTCGTAACATTTTCCCGCGTATACCCTGATTTATCAATTTACACCACAAATGAGATCTTTCAATTAGATCGAAAGCCTTCTTATAATCTACAAAGCAACAATATAGTCTGCCACCTCTTTTGCTTAATTACTTATTAATTAATGTCTGAAGGACAAATATAGCATCAACAGTCGAGTATCCAGGCCTAAAACCAAATTGAACATCCGTTATAATATTATTTTCGGTGTCCCATTTCACTAATCGCCCATTCAATATTGATGTAAACAACTTTCCCATACAACTAACTAAAGTAATACCGCTATAATTATTCGTGTTTTCAATATCACCTTTTTTATATACTGGCGTGATACACCCAGTTGACCAAGATTCTGGGGAAAATTCTGCTTGAAAAACTGAGTTAAAAAAAATAGTTATGTATGGTACTAGTATCTCTTTGCAATCAATGAATAGTTCGTTTAATAATTTATCCTCACCACAACTTTTATTTCTTTTCAACTTATGTATTGCAGAAGTCACTTCATGTTCGGTAATTTCTTTATCCAATTCATCAAATATACAAGATTCATTGCTTTCAATATCTACATCAGCATTTGAGTAATTTGTGTCATCTATTATATTTACTTGATTACTTAGATGTTTAAAATGGTTAAAAAAATTGTGAAGAGAAATTTTGTGAGAGACTTTAGATTTTCGTCTTGCAAAGTATTCATGGAAATGTTTCGGATTGTGTCTACGCAGATAATCCATCATATCACCTTCCTGTCTCCGATATTCTCTCTCGATTCAATATTTTTGTAATTAGTTTTTTTCTCTATTAATATTTGATGATTTTCGACAGTTTTGTTACTATTGAATGAGTGTAAAGCAGCTTTGTATGCATTATACCTATGTCTACGTGGGAAATTAAACCAAGGTTTATCCTCATCCGCAATAGCTTTGCTGTTATGACGTTTTGTATCATGAGATGGTTTACCACTATGTAGAGCGCACATTGGCAAAACCATTTCATTTATAAATGAACTGAGTTTGTCAATGCATACCTCGACATCTGAATTAATCAATAAAGGCGAGCAGAATATTTCACTCAGTACTTCGTTATTATCATTCAAATTCTGTCTGATAGAATTTACATTATCATCATTCCATTTTACATTTTCACATGCACACCTAACATGACGTTCATTTTCATGCAAATCATCGTCCAAGCTTAAATAAAGCTTAAATTTAAAAATTGCAGGCGAGTGATCAGACATAGTTTCAAATTTATATGTATTATATTGTATTATGTTACAAAAGTTCTCACCCTCCAATAAAAGATAGTCAATAAGACTGGTACCATTAGCACTGAAAATGTAAAACTTCAATCGGGATCATCAGAGTGACGTCCATTCATGATTCTAAATCCAGTTGATTTACAGAGTGATAACAATTTTCTACCGAAAGAATTTACATATTTGTCCATATTTGTGCGTTCTTTTATATCATATACATCATCATATTGGTTAATCAAAAGCATCAAATAAATCATTAACTTCGTTACTTAAAACGTCATTAATTATCATGTCAAATCTGGTACCAGTTCTAGCATTAAAGTCTCCTGTTATGTACACTTTTCCATTTGATTTATATTTTATAATTGAATCTTGCAACGACTGGAATAAATCTATTTCATCTAAATTGTTTTCATAAAAAACACTATTTTCTGGAGGAAAATAACAGAAAACAATATATGTATCAGAATCACTGGAGCTATTTTCCAGTTTTAACCATATTATACTATCATACATATTTTCAACAACAGATATCTTGTCTTTAAAACAGTTCTTGTAGAAGATAACTATACCTCCACCTATCCCAGTTTTCCTAGGAAATACATGTTTACAATACCCGTCAAGTTCAATTCCATCGTTGACAGTTATCCAGCATACGCTTAAACATACAATGTCATACTTTTGAATAATGGACAAAAAGTCTCTATTACTAAGCATGTAAACCAGGCCTTTGCCAATGTTCCACGAAAGTACATAGAGCTCAAACGTACTACTGAAAGTGTCTCTCTCCGCGCGTTCCTATGGACGAGTAACATTGCCTGCGGCCGCTGTACCGCCGGCAGCAGTACTGGCATACGGAGCCTCCTGTTGGTCCATACCTGGCACAGATGTATTGATGGGCATATGGCCTAAAGTTTGAATACATTTTGAAAACCTTGAAATTTTTAATTGCGTCGCGGCCACAATGCGTAGTAGTAATAAAAACGCAATAAGTCCATAACGTGGTGTTCATCGTGTTATTACACAATATTTAAGATCTGTTAAATGTGTTTACTGAAGGTTATTTGCATATACACGTACTAAGATACCGCAAACTTCCTGTCTAAGGCCGAAAAAATACCTGTGTTTCCGTTATCACCCTCAGACAAAATAGGGTAGGTATAGATAGGCAATATTATTATTTATTTTTGGAAGCTATTTTCACTATGCTTATATAGAGCAGGAGTTCCGACATCAATAGTGCAATTAACTAAATGCCAAAAAACACTTTAGGGTCGGCACAAAAATCTAGGGTAGGTAGGGTTGGCGGAAACACAAGATTTGTTTTATTTGGCCTAAAAACGAAATGGAGAATACAAACCCGTTAATAATTAAGCCACATGAGTTGTAATATCATTATTATTTATTGTTGCAATATGATAAAGCTGGTCATCAAGCTGCGTTTCATGGGGGCATATAATATTGTGTTTCCCTGCTATATCTTTTATATATTCTAATTTATGTCAAACACTTCCGATGTTCAAGTGAAAAATAGAAAGTTCACCAAATCTCGGTCACAAAATAAATTCGGAAATATTTACACTTGAATTACCTGTAATACGTTTTCTGTACTTTCTTTAACTATTTTACACAATTAGTAATGATTGGTGATATCTACTGCATGAAGACTTGTGCGTAATACCGAGCTAAAAGACTTCATATACTTCGCACAAATGCTATGTTTTGGGTAGGGGATGTCATTTATGGGCACAAAAAAAAAAACACGTAGTCGAAAATCGTTTTGCACAATGCACGCGGAAAAATGGGCACAAATAACAATAGCTTCTATATGAAGATTTGACATTATATCGTCCAATTCACGCACTTGTTTTTCATGAACTCCTTTTTTCCCCGACTTCTAGAAGTCCATTCGAGAATCTTGGTTCTGTTACGAAACGCCTCTGACTGTGAATCCAATATTAACAAATCCACAAAGATTCTCTTTCGTTTCTTTGATATCTGCTTCGATTTTTCTATTTTCAAATAACTTACATCTTTTTTACTCCTGTAAAAAAATCTAAAAGGGCCAAACAACCCAAAACGTAAGATAATTTGATAATTGGAATCTACAAGTGGGTGATCTGCACAACTGAGGTATTCTGTGCACGTATACACTTAAAAACATGATCAAAACATTGAACTACATGTACCTTGTTGTAATATTTTCTTATTATTTCATTATTATTATTTATACTTTTGATAGGGATATTGGCAAAACGATGACAATTATACCAATAGAATTTGAAATTAGGTATTTTGTTCTTAATAAGATGGTACTTTTATATTGTATGTAACATTCTTCAAGCAAAATGTTCAGATGAAATCTCCGCGTTCAATATATACCAATTAAACGTATCGACTACGAGGCCATTTGTGCTCGACGACTCCGTTATTTGTGCCCAAAAATGACAACCCCCTATCGTAAAAACATAGCATTGTCCGAATTTACTCTCAACTCTGCAGTAGATGTCACCAATCATTACTAACAGTGTGAAGTAAAGTTAAAAAAGTACAGAAAACGTTTTAAAGGCAATACAAGTGTACAAATACTACAGAAAATAAACAGTGTGAAAAGTTAAATGACTCATCAAATAGCTTCAGCGATGTCATTTCTTCTCCGAATTTCACAGATATGTACACTAACGGTCAGTTTGTAAAGTCATGGTTAAATAAACTGAAATAAATGCTTTTGTCTAAGTAAATCAATGCTTGATCATTTTGACTAGATGCGTTATTTGTGCCTGGTCCGGTTCATTGTATCGGGATACCCGGTGTGGGATTGGACTTTACATACATATACTAGAGCAGTAGCAGCAGCAACGTTACAGTATATACTGTAATACTGTAATACTGTAATACTGTAATCTGTAATACTGTAATACTGTAATACTGTCATACTGTAATACTGTAATACTGTAATACTGTAATACTGTACAATATTACTGTATAGAATCTTGAAGAAAAAAGGAATATTTCATAAACAAGAGAAGAAATAATCAAAACAGCCTATATAGTATGATGCAAACAAAGCCTTTGAAAATGCTATACAAGATAAAAACCTTTATCAGTGTTCAAAGAAAGACAACTCGAATACACTAAAAAGAAATTCTCCACACCGACAAACATTTCAATCATGATCGTCAAATTATTTCTCAATCATTTTTTTTTAAACTGTATACTTTTTATTGATTTTTAGTCGATCTTAAATAAATTAATGTAATTCAAATTCATTTAATTTAATTCATTAATTTATTTAATCATAACAGAATCTATTATTATGTTTTTTTAGTCTTATATAGTTTTTTGTTTGTTGGTAAATTATTTTCCT
This sequence comes from Mizuhopecten yessoensis, assembly GCF_002113885.1. Taxonomy (NCBI): domain Eukaryota; kingdom Metazoa; phylum Mollusca; class Bivalvia; order Pectinida; family Pectinidae; genus Mizuhopecten; species Mizuhopecten yessoensis. Next base: position 634,949 of record NW_018408761.1, on the reverse strand, counting down.
TTCTTTTTATCACTAAGAATCAATTAACACTGGAAATGTAAGGCAAAACAAAATTAGTCTGTGTACAGATATATGTAATGGAACTTTATTTGAAATTTACCTAGGTACATGAAATTACATAATTAACATGGATAGTAATAATCTTTTGATAATACAGATTCGGCAAATAAACATACACATTTTTAATTTATAATTTAATAAAATAATACCCTTCATCAATGCTCGACATCTTTTAGTGTTTATTTTTTATGATATAAATTTAATTTAACTTAATATAATACTGTTTTAACCATACAGACCAAATTTAAGACTCTTTATTAAAAATAGTGGAATTAAATAATTCATCTAGCTGAATTTTACATGGTATTAAAAATAAAAGTACTTCTTGACATTCCCTAAAATATATGAACTATTTTCATTTTCAGTTTTGCAATGAAAGCACTCTGGACTATCAACAAGGCCTATTATATAGGTATCAATTGCCCTCTCAATCTAATTAAAATTATATCTTCACATCGCTCCCGTTTACTGATATGTCGCGTTGAAGATCTAACAACATCCCATAGAGGGTCACGTCAGAGGTCAACATGAATGCATTATCGTATTTATAACAAGCCAATCAAAACGCGACATAACTCTTTCTTTCAACCAATCAGAAAGCAGGACCTGTAGCATTTAATGCAGACACCTCGTAGCCCAATAGTATATAGAGTAATTTTAGTTTCAGGTTGTTAAACTTTTTAATGACAACATCACCAGAAGAGGAGTTCTCTCTTATTTCAAAGCAAAATCCACAAATTGTACAAACGTTGTCTTGTAGATAGACACGGCGTGGTGTCATGGGCGCCGCCATTTTCGATGCTCATTTGACACTTCTCGGTCTTTTAACATAGAAAGTGTGTTCCGAAATCATTCCATCATCACTTAAGAAATGCGTAAGCTCTCTTCTGATTGGTTAATGCAAAGGTCGCCTGAACACGACCCTCTACGGGATGTTGTTAGATCTTCAACGCGACATATCAGTAAACGGGAGCGATGTGAAGATATAATTTTAATTAGATTGTTGCCCTCTATAGTACCATTGTATTTACGGTGAGTTGTAAGGTATATCAGTACATTTCACCTAATATCACGTCTGTTCATGTCTCTTTTCGGTTATTATCATGTTTTTTTTGATGCACCGTTTTTCCTGCTATATAATCTATGCAATTCATTTCTTTAATATCACCTGATTTTATGTCGATTTCTCTTAATATCACTTTATTTTGGCCACTGTTACAAAAAAATAAAAGGTAAATGGTGGTAATGATTCATGCTAAATGCCCTGGGGACCTTCTGTCACACCCTGGACGCGTTATGTAAACAATGCCTCGGCCTAACAGGGTATTTTTTACACCTGGCTGAATGTCAAACAATAGGTTACACCTGGCTGACTGTTAAACAATAGGTTGACTTACATAATTGTTAACATGATATTCACCTGTGGTTGGGGGAGCTAGGACAGTCTAACATCTGTAAACTTTTCTAATGCCAAGTGTGATGTATTCTTTCAACTAATTATAACATGTGTACTATCTTCGATTACACACTTGCAGCAAATAACTAAGGAAATTAACCTATAAAAAGATGTTACAAGCGAAAGAACAGTATATATATCAAGATATAGGTAAATATTTACCAAGTCTCATGTTTACAATTGAATTTGATGCAGAATACCAGCCAAACACTTGTATGCCTACATCACTACTGCAGTAAACAATCATAATTACAATCGCACTGATCGTCATTTTGCTACTAACTATATGAAATGTAACTGCATACTGAAATGAAATACAAATAATATATTTATTTCTATACTTATTTACTTATATCTATATTTCAACTAGGGTAAAGAACAAGGTTAGTTACAAAATATCAATCTTCTTCGTAGAGCCACATCACTTAGGCATTTGACTAAGTTCACTTCC